>NC_141606.1:31729556-31996889 GCF_047967505.1 Dipteris shenzhenensis | reverse complement strand
TTCTCTCTCTCTCTCTCTCTCTCTCTCTCTCTCTCTCTCTCCTCTCTCTTCTTATCTCTCCTTTCTTCTCTATCACTCTCTCTCTCTCTCTCTCCTCATTCGCCCCCCCTCTCTCTCTCTCTCTCTCTACCCCCCCTCACCGGCCGCTCCCTACTTTAAGCTACCCTAAACTACCTACCTAAGGCAAGGGCCTAAGCCCTTGCTCTACCTACGAGACGGCGGCGTGCACAGCAACGCCCACGACAATGCTCGTAGTGCCCGCTCACAGCGACGCATCACCACCCGCCCGCCCTGAATCGTCGCCCACATCGCCTCGACTCTTCGCCGTGCTCCTCCACTCCAGACCATCGCTCCTCCGCTCCATGCCACTACTCCACGCTCCTCCGCTCTAGGCCACCGCTCTATCGCGCCCCCGACTCACGTCATCGCCCCTTGCCCCCGTGCCCAGCCTAGCCTCGCCGCCCTGCACTCCCCCCTCTGACCCCGTCTCCTCTCCCCTCCCCTCCCTCCCCTCCCCTACATACCCCCCTTCCACCCCCATCCCCTTCCTTTTCCCCCCTGCTCCGAAACCCCCCTTGGCTGCCGTCGTCGAGAAGCCCCCCCACAGCAGTCACAAAAAAAAAATTTTAAAAATAATGAAAAAAAAGGAGCTAACCTAAAGCTAACCCTAGCATTAAGTTAACCTTAGCTAGGTTAGTTTAACTATTTGTTAGTTACCTTGACTAGGTTAGTTGAACTAACTATGGTCACTCTAACCATCACTAGGTTAGGTTAGACTAACTGATTAACATCTAACTAGACAAATAGGTTAGTTAACCTAACTAGATTCACTTGGTTCAAACCCCTCAGTTGGACCTAAAGTCCATTCACACCACCCTTAGGACCCCCCAAAACCCAAATTTTACCCCTACTTTAACCCTTGTAACTCATCCGTTTGGGACCCAAACGGAACCCCATTTGAACCCAGATTTTACACACAGAAACACCATGCTACGGGGTATTTTTCCAACCCATTGCACACCATTTTGGCATGCCTAGCACTCGCTCATTTGTGCCCCCGTGTGGGCCCCATTTTGCACAAATTCGCTCATATCTTCACGCCGTAACCTCCGATTAATTGTGGCAGAGACACCCTTGGCAAATCTCGCCCAATCTACATGTAGCTATGTTCCGGCCAATGCCTTCGACTCCAATGCTCACCACATCAGCATATAACTTTGCTGCAACAATCGCCCCCGCCAATCCTCTACCCCGAATTCCCCCCTGAGATTCAACCACTTTCTTTAACTCCTCCATGCCCCAACATGGCTGGACGTCGTCATGACAATGATGGGGATATCGACCTCGATGTAGAGGCTGACAACTTCTTCAATCGAAGAAGAAATAACAACAATCAAGGCTGACGCCCCTTGGGAAAACTGGAACTTCCCAAGTATAATGGTAGGGGAGATCCAGCCCGCTTCCTCCAACATTTTGATGCCGCATGCCGAGCGAGTGGAGAACAATCCCATGAAACCAAGGTGGCTTGGTTTCCCATGGCCTTAACTGATGAAGCGTCTGAATGGTACCTAGACCTTCTCATGGAAGAATGCGCCACATGGAAACTACTTCAAACAGAATTCAAACGACGCTTTCAAATGGAGAGGCTACAAGATGATCCCGCTCTCTAGCTCAGCAAGATCGAACAAGGCTGGAGAGAAGATGTACGCACATACCTGGGTAAGATGAAGAGATTAATCGCCAAATGTGACCCATGCCCAGATGCAAAGTGTCTCACGGCATGGTTCATAGCAGGTCTAAGAAAGAAAATCCGAAAGGATATGAAAAAGATAAGCAGCTATGAAACGTTCAGTGCTACTCATGCGGCAGCCATTGACATCGAGGATGGCATGACCGACTTAGACACTAGCAGTGATGACGATAGATCTAATACACGAGATAAGAGCTCGAAAAAGGGTAAATCAAAGGACACTACCAACACATCAAATGAAGATCGCCTAGAGGCCACCATGAAGCTGAAAGAAGACATAACAGGCCATGGAACAAAAACTTCACTTGTCTCAACCGCCAACTCAAACATATTTACTACGAGAAAATGTCTGGTGTCCACACTACCTGGCAAATCATACAACAAATGAGTGCCCAGTCCTCAGAGCCAGGATCACTGCACAAGCAAATCCACCACCAAGGTTGTGGTGCCATATCTCCGTCGTCGTCGGCCATGATGAAAACAGTTGCATCTTCAACATGCGCAACAACCCGCCTCGACCTCAACAATACCAAGCGGCACCCATGCCAGTATACAGGCAACCGGCACTTGCACAAGCACCCCCAACTCCGAGACTAAATCCTGTTCCCATTCGGACATAAGTCCCACAACTACTTAGGAATCCGAATCCATGACCATATCCAAGAGCACCAAATCCAGCTCCTCAGGCACTTCCAATACATCAATTACAAACCAAGGAAGTAGACTCATTATTTGAGTATGAAGCAGAGTACCCAGTGTACTATGTAGAAGGTGCAGAGGGTCTAATACCCGTTTATGCAAATCAAGTACGACCCAACACATTTCGAGCACCAATCAAGTGCTACGGTTGTGGAGAAAATCATTGGATCGCAGAGTGCCCTCATCATGGTAGCCCAACTACTTTCCAACCACTCTGTAGAGATTGTGGCATAGGACATGCGTGCATGGATTGTCCCATGAAAAATAAGATCCCAGAACCAAATAGAGGTTAAGCCTGATGTCCCCATCGGCATCATTGGGGTGGACCATCAAAGTCTGGGTCCGGCAAGTGTAAAGTCACAACCTGTCAATGTAATTACACGCCAATAGAAAGAGGCCACTAAGGACCCTAACATTCCAATCCCACCAAAGCGACTTCTAAAAAAAGAAAGCACAAGTGCCTCCACCTCCGCCAAGCAATGAGCAACCAAGCTCATCCACATTAACTCCCGAGCCTCAAATAAAAGAAGCTCCATACCCGAATGCAAAGGTGGAGAAGGCTCGTTTTCAGGAACTTCAACAATGGGTCCAAAATGAATAAGCTCAATTTGAGGCTGAGAAACAAGCTCAAGACCCAATCCATGACTTGGCCCCACAAAGTATTGATACTGTACTCGAGCCTTTGTTCCAACAAAAAACTCCACAACAGAATGTACCGCCACATCAACTTAAAGGAGCTGCACTCTCTAGCATCCTGAGTTGCCTTGTGTCAATTCCCATCGGAATCCTCTTACGAAATTGTCCCAATCTCTGGGAGAGTTTCAAAGGATGGGTTGAACTCGCAAATCCCCCTCCACCTATGAACGACATTGAAGATATCCCTGTGCAGATGGGTGAGAGAGAGGACATCCACAACATTACTGTGCCTTTGATCCACAAGGCATATAATGAAGTCCAAGCCATAGTGGATGGAGGAGCAGGTGTAAATGTCCTATCAAAGGAGCTCTACGAAGAATGGGGTCTCCCACCAATGCAAAAGGCTAATTTTAACATACGCCTTGCCGATGATTCACAGGCTAAACCCTTGGGGATAGTGAATGGCGTGTCTATAAAGATTGCAGGAGTCCACTTTTCCCTTCAATTCACAATCTTGGATCTCCCCAAAAAATCCTATCAAATTTTACTAGGACGTCCTTGGTTACGGGAAGCATCAATCCTCCATGACTGGGGAACTGATAGACTGACAATCTAGAATCGAGACACTACAGTCAGGGTGAATGTGGGGACAAGACCTATTAAACCAATTGTGCCTAGAGCATTGGATGACACATGTTCCATGACAATCTCAAGCAAATCAGCTCCCCTGCAATAGCATGCCATAGCGGGTGACTCACAAAGCAATGTCAATAACTAGATACAAACATTGGCAACCATCGACAACTACCATTCATTAGACCCCATCTTCTCATAGATAGATGCTAATGCGCTACAGGTCGATCCTCCACCGACACATGAAGAACCAATCGATCTAGAGATGCCATTCTTTATGGCTGGCCTCGAATGGGATAATGAACCTGAAGAAGGTACCAATACCCATGATGACTCGGTTTTTCATTGGGACCTTGAAACACAGGCTATGAATGCTAAAATTGAAGATCAAATCTTTGATAATGACTAAGCCATTCTGCATGCCCTAATGGCAGTCGAGCTCCCAAAAGTTGAACCTCCACAATTGAATAACAGTAGAAGATCCTGCAAGAAAGTTGGAGGAAATCGCAGAAAAGCCAAGGTCGAGCACTTCAATGAATTTGAACAAGTCCAATCAAGGATCGTCGAATTGTACCTTGCAAAATCAGCAACCTCAAAATCAGAACCACCGCCTCTTAAATGGTCCCCTGAGGGACTGGAAGGAGTATGTGCAGCACATGAACCCTTACTTGGAAACACCTTACCAGTGGAAAAGTTACCCCATAGTTCCCAATGTAAGAAGTTTCAAAAATATAAGCCACATGTGCGGATGAAGCTCGATCAAGAGACTTTAGAAAGAAAAGAAGAGCCTAACAAATTAATAAATGCAACTATGCCACCCAGTACACGACACATGTTAGGCTAGTTCAACCCCATCAGAGGCCGATCTTCGAGAAGTACCAGAATACTTCAAGAATTATACAAGTGGCAGTGCGCCAATAGCAATGCCAAGACCACTCAGAGAGTTCAAGAAACCGATAGCATTGGAGAAACTCCAATCTATGAGGGACTGCCAAAAACATGCACAATAAACCTTGCCCTTAAAGGGGAGGAAGAAAATTTGGTTTTCATTAAAAAACAGCTTCGTCAAGAAGATGAAACCAAACTCAAAGAACTCCTAATGGAATACCGTGACTGCCTAGCATGGTCATACAAAGAGATGAAAGGAATTTCACCAAAAGTGGCAGTACACACGATACCTATAAGGGAAGGTGCTCACCCTAAGGCATGTGGACCTTATCGCACAAATCCTAAATATGGGACCATGGTTTATGACGAGCTAGAAAAACTACTAGATGCCGGATTCATCTACGAGATAGAGCACATTGATATTGGGTTTCACCCATTGTCATTGTACCTAAATGCAACAAGAAGCTCAGAATATGCATAAACTTAAAAAATGTGAATGCTGCCACAATTAGGGATCACTATCCCCTACCCTTAATAGAAATAGTATTGGAAAAGGTGGCAGGATCCGAAATATATAGCTTCTTGGATGGCTTCAGTGGCTATAACCAAGTGCAAATTGCTCCTCAAGACCAATCAAAAACAACATTTGCTACAAAATGGGGTATTTTTGCATATAGAGTCATGCCATTCGGCCTTTGTAATGCCCCGGCCACATTCTAGCGAGTCATGTTCACAGCTTTCAAGTCATTTTTGAATAAGTTTTTACAGGTGTTCTTGGATGATTTGTGCATCCATTCAAACAAACAGGACCACTTCAAATGTCTTGAAGAAGTACTAATCAAATGCAAGGAGTATGGCATCTCCCTAAATCCAACAAAATGCCAGTTCATGGTCACCCACAGAGTTGTTTTGGGACACATCGTCTCTCAACATGGGATTGCAACTGACATGGACAAAATCAAAATCATTATGGAATTGCCTCCTCCTACAAATTCCAAAGGTGTATAGGTCTTTATGGGACATGCCGGCTATTATAGAAGATTTATATTGCGGTATGCCATGATAGCTAGACCACTTTACAAATTATTAGTGGAGTTCTTATGGACCGAAGAGTGTGACCAAGCCTTTGAGCTTTTAAAGTGGCGCCTAATCACTGCACCCATCCTTATATCTCCCAATTGGGATATTGATTTTCATGTTCATACTGATGGATCCAAGTATGCAATTGGGAGTGTGCTTTGTCAACCTGGTGAACATAAGAAAGACTACCCCTTCTACTTCGCCAGTCGACAACTCAATGATGCAGAGATCAACTATGCAACCACAGAAACAGAAGCCCTAGCAATGGTGTATAGTGTAAAGAAATTTCGGCAGTATCTATTGGCAAATGATTTTGTCTTCTACACCGACCATCAAGCATTACTTTATCTTATAAACCGTCCGTGTACCACAGGAAGAATAACTAGATGGCTCCTCTTGCTTCAAGAATTCAACTTCAAAATAGTGGTCTGCAAAGGTGCCCAACACTACATTGCCGATCACATGTCTCGAGTCACGTCAGGAGAAGAAGCCACTGGAGTAGAAGATGACTTACTAGATGCAACACTACTTCAAATAGATGCTATTCCAGAATGGTGTGGAGATATCATTGGGTACTTGATGGTAGGAAGACGACCCCCTGACATGAAAGCAGTAGATGCCAGAAAATTGATTCTAAAGGCTGCACCCTATCAACTCATTGTAGGACAACTATACAAGATGGGCAAGGACCAGATCTTAAGAAGATGTGTAATGCCTCACGAGATCATGCCAATCCTGAGTGAAGTCCATGAAGGCATTGCAAGAGGACACTTCCAAGGGGAAGCCATAGCAAGAAAAGTTCTCCTCGTAGGCTACTAGTGGCCAACACTGTGGGTAGATGCCTATGAATATGTAAAAGGCTGTGATGTATGCCAACGGACTATTAAACCACAACACAAAAACTTCAATTCCCGAACACCAATTGTTGCACAAAAACCATTTAGAAAATGGGGGATTGACTATGTGGGTCCCATACATCCAGTAGCAAAAGGAACACAGGCATGCTACATCATTGTGGCCACTGATTACTTTACAAAATGGGCTGACGCTAAAGCAGTCAAAAAGGTAGATGCCAGAAGCACAGCAAGATTCTTATACAAAAATGTGATCACTCGATTCGGATGCCTTATTGAAATTGTGTCGGATAGAGGCACACATTTTGTCAACGAGGTAATCCAAGAACTCTTGTCTAGCTTCATGGTAATCCATAGAAAAAGCACACCCTACTACCCCCAAGGGAATGGACTAGCAAAATCCACCAACAAAATAATATGCATTATCCTCACCAAGGTAGTAGAACCACATCGTTCTGATTGGGCAGAGAAACTGAATGCAACCTTATAGGCATACAGAACCACATTCAAGGTCAGTACAGGGAACAGACCTTTTCAATTGGTGTATGGCCTTGAAGCTGTGGTCCCACTCGAATTTGTAATACCAAGTCTACACATCGCAGTATGCATGGGAAACCATGAATCCTTGAAAGAAAGGCTCTATCAATTGGAAAAGCATACAAAGATAAGACTAGTGGCCTACCATGCCTATCAATTGGTTGGTATGCTAATTAGGATGAGACTGGAAGAGGCAGTAAGGAGTTGGAGTTGGAGTTTCGTTCGAGCTGAGTGGTGCTCTTTCATTTCCTACAATATGAGTAGCATAGCCTCACAGTTAGGAAACATGAAATATTTGAGTAATTAGTTCAAAGAACATAAGGAGAGGATATAACATTTACATATGAAGGAAGGGGATCATGAGGATACACTATCTATCAGTCTAGTCATTCTGTTTAGATCTAATAAAAAATGAAGCCCCTCAAATAAGCTCTGGACAGGTTTGGCACTTCTTTTTTCCTCCTTTTGTTGGTTTTTTGAAGATACCTCGTTCTAGGTTGCCCTATGTATGATAACAACTACACAGCCACAGTAGTAACTCCATATATGCCTTCTCTTGCATACACTATACTTACAAAGTTTGACTCAAACATACAGTAAACTTCAACACTACATCTGGCTAGGGTAGAGGCCATGACCAAGTAGAAAGAGGAGTGGAAGTGCATAGCAATTTGTTTGGTACTACCAATTTGGTTTGTCTGAAGGACTGTAGGAGAATCCTATGTGTGGGTCTGTCTAAAGGTCTGCAAGGTGATTTTCCTCCTCTCTCTAGAGAGCAGCGAGTCTGTGTCTTGCCGCCTTCTTAGACAAGGTTTGCCTATGTTCTCTTTGCTGCTACTTGACAATTGAGATCATTGAAAAGCTGAACTATTGTAGTGAGACCTATGGAGCAGCCTTTGGTGGTGAAATGCTTGCTGCTCTAGATATCCAAAATCTATTTTGAAAGCTCATCCAAAATCTGTTGCAGCGAAATTCCAGCATTTGGACCATAATTGGTCGAATAGGTCATGTATGTGCTCGAAATTGGTTCTGAGGTGGTGCGAATTGGGGCTTTGCTGCCTACAATCCATGAAATTTGGGGCTTCTTATTCCCAATTACAATTCCTACTCTACTCTATCCTAGTCATGCTTAAATTGGAGCATTGGTCAAAGATTTGAGACCAGTCCATGAAATTTGGGGCTTCTAATCCCCAATTGTAATTCCTACTCTACTCTATCTTGGTCATGCTTAAATTGGAGCATTGGTCGGAGATTTGAGACCTAATGTAGTCAATTGTGTAAACTGTGCAATGTGGCATTTGCAACATAAATAGTGAATCTATTGCCCTTGTATGGTGGCAGTCTGTCCATCATTCTCAAGTAGAGTCAACCCTTGAAACCTTGTAGCTATTCATCGTACTTTTATAAACGTTTTAGAGAACACATAGTTAAGCATCCTTTAGCAACTAGTTGTTGCCATCTTTAATGTTTATTTATCATGAGCTTGTGTGTTGAGTCTGTATAAGTTTGTGTGTTGAGTTAGCATCAGTTATGATGGTAAGTTACCATTAGCTTATGTCTCAGTTACATCACTTAGTGTGCTCAGTAAGCATAAGTTATTTTCCGTAGTAAATAAGAAAATGTACTTGATTAACTTATTAAACCCCACGCAAAGTGCGGACATGATTTTGCAAGCAAAGGTTCTCCAATTCGCGTGTCCCGTGGTAAAGAAATCTTGATGGAGGAATTTGATCTTATCTCTCAGAAGCCAATTATTAACGGTTTGTGTTTTATTCAGTCTTACACATATATTTTCCTTTTTATTTGATTTGTAAATCGTGTGGATGGAGATGTGAATCATTTTCCATTGTATGTGAGCATCCAAATTTTGTCTCTTCTCTTATAGGCTCTGCCATTGACCTTCAAAAAACATTATCTTCAAATTTACTGAAAATCTCAAAGTATATGAAGTAGGAAAGTCTCCTCAAGCAATCTCCAATAGCGAAGAGCAGAAAAACATCGTTGGAGAAAGCATTCCATGTAGTAGCTAAATTTGCATATGAAGAAGGTGTGAGCTTCTGTTTTTTACATTTTTCTTTATGATATTGCTTTTCAGTTTAGATTCTGCATTCGATGTAGTGTGAAGTGTTGGACACTCCACCTTAATCATTATTTAAATCTGCAGGTATTTTTTTAGAAACAAACAATTGCGTGTGTACTGCACGACTTATGTTGGATGTTGTCATAGTTTAAATATTTAAACACCTTAGTTTTTGTCGATGATTCTATGTAGTGACTCTATCAAAATGGTTGTACTCAGTTCTTCTAAATAAATGGAAATTGGAGTAGCAACTGTGAAACACAATCACAATGTTTGTACTCTACCATTTTTAATAAATGGCATTTTCAGTATGACATATCAAGAGCAATGAGAATCTTTGAGTTCTTTTCGGTATATTAAAAGAATTTGTGAAAGGTTTTATTTTGGTTGGGTGATTGACTGCACTCTGTTTCTGTACAATCAGCAAGCAAAAGCATTCTTTTTTGAACCCCATGTACCCTTTTATGGTCCTCTCTAGACATTTGTATATGGTGCAATTCAACCATTTTGCTGTCTTGATAGTGCATGTCAATTTTTTTTCTACATTTTGCAAATCATCATGAAGGAAACATAAGTTTTGAACACAATAAATGTTTAAAGCAAAAATGGCATTTCTTTGGACATTTTTGGCATCACTGTTGGAGGAAACCTTGTAAATTTTCACTATTTCTCCCTATCCTCTCTCGAGATCCAAGCATATGATTACTCTTCTCATGTAGATTGAATAAGTCAATCCCATTTTTTATTTGTAAAACAAGCAGCAAGATGTGCATGGGAAAGTTCCTAATTGTTTCCATGACTAATTCATTTGTGAGGTGTTTTATTCAAGAATAGTATGATCAGTATTCCAAGTTAACAAATATTTAAAAAAATAATTCCTTCACACCTTTTGTGGATTGGGTAATAGCTCTCAAAAGTACCCTTTAGATTTTGGGACACATTTCATGACTTGGTTAACTTGTATACTGTTCTCTACTTATCCCAGCTATTCACAAGATTGTTTATAACTTAATAATTTTTATACCTCTCAAATAATGTCATTCATGGTGACCATATGCATTTGAATTTCCTCCCTTTTCATATTCCAAATTCATTTTGCGAGCTTATATATCTATTGTTGATCATTGTTTTTAGCATTTGCAATATCCTATTTTATATCATAAGGCATTTGAAAATGGATAACTTCAAAGCTTGATGACTATCCATGGCTCTTACACATGATAATGAAATGAAATATTGAAACATCGAACCCTAAGCAATCTCAAATGAATATGATGTAAACATGGCATTAAAAGAAAGATTAGAGCTACATACTTAAGGGCATGAATTTGTTTACATCAAGTCCCCCCTCCCTTGAAGATAAAATCTTCAATGTCCTTATACTATTTAGACCTCTATTGCAATCCTATTGGCTCTCTTTGACTCTTCAGTGGTATGTACTTGTACTATTTGGTCCTCTATTGCAGTCCTATTGGCTCTCTTTGACTTTTCAAACCATTTTATTTTCCTTCTTGAATTCTTTATGTTAGTCTTTTTGTTTTCATGTTTTTTGAGCTACTACCAACCCACTTTGAGTCCTGCAATTGTTATGGACTTGATACTTGGTCAATCCTAAATTGGTGTCATAGCCTCATACCAAAGAGGGCCTTCTTAGCTCTTGAAGACATTGCAAACGTAAATGATTTTGATACAAATGTATATCTCTACTTTCTTCAAGGTGCTTGTAATAACCAAGTAGACCAAAATGTAAATGTATATCTCTACTTTCTTCAAGGTGCTTGTAATAACCAAGTAGACCAAAATGTCAATTTCTAACATATTGCATCATTTGGTGTAAGATTTGCTGATGGAAACACACTATTTGAATGAGGAGGATAGATATCCATATGACACCAAACATTCAAGAACTTATATGGTCCTTTGAATACTACAACCTTTGACGGATTTGTAACTCAGATTTGTACCTCTTTCCAATCCTCTTTCCAACCAAGCTCTATAAAGACACGTACTTCCTTGGAAATTTAACATAAAGACACACTTTGGTTGATTCAAGACATGTGGAGAGATTGGACATCACCCATAGTATAAACGACAAATAATTGTCACTTCTTAGTGCGATAGGATGTGCAAAAATGTGGTTAGACTTAACTCTCTTTGAGCAAGATGTTGAATACCTTCTTAGATATGCAAGAAGCTTTGACATTTGTAATTTGAGGGTGTCTAAGAAATTTGACATTCAAATGTTAAAATTTGAATAATGTATATAATTACATATAAAAGTTTACAAGTCACACTCTAATGAAATTGTAGATGAGTTTTTTAAGAGTTGAACTTGCAAAAGCAAGAGATCTTGTTGAAAGGTTATTTTTTATGGTTTGAAGTTGGATCTTGTCTATTTTTTTCAAGAGTTTCAATGGCTACTAGTAGATATTTACCCAATCCTTGGATAGTAGATACACAATTCATAATGTGAAGGCTTTCCACTATTAGGGTCATATAAATTATAGAGTTCAAGAAGCAGAGGCCATTGAGATGTCATTTTAGTTTTCCTGTTTGTGGTTACTTGCACCATTGTTTCTTCCTCCTTGATTGCCTACCAACATTTGTATGGTACTATTTTTTCCATAGAAAAAGTTGACATGGGCGTATGCCCCTCATTTCAGATTTCCTCCTCAATGCAGGGTGTGTGCCCCTTATTTCAGATTTCCTCCCTCAATGCAAAGGTTGAGTTGCTAAGAATTTCTCCTTCGGGCTTCCCTTCACTTGCTACCTTGATCTGGGTGCCAATTCCTCATACAAGATGTGCCACTTGGATCACAAATAGGTCTCCACTTGGCCATTTGTTAGTCTATTCATGGTAGTCATTGAGAGAGAGAGAGAGAAAGAGAGAGAGAGAGAGAGAGAGAGAATGGTATAGGAGAATTACACAAGCTTTAGATGCTCAAAGCCTAGTGACTGTCTCTCTATCTAGATTGGCTATCTAGTTTGGTCTCTCAATCGAATTTCATACACACTCTAGTAACTAAATTCACAATTACTATGATTCCGCCTCTATTGGGCCTACAATGGATGCCCTTGTCAAAGCTCTAGCCCATATAGTAATTTGATACAAATCCTTTTTTACCATCAATCAATTCAAGTTCTCATTTATGACCCGTTAGGGATTCCCATAAGGTCCATTCAAGTCTTGTGCTTGATTTAATCATACCTTCCTTGCCATGTGTTAACATGGCATTTCATATGCCCTTCTCATAGTATTCACTCTTCTCATAGTATTCACTCTCTTTGTTTCCTTTCAATTCATAATGAGAAGGCTTTCCTAGCACGAAGGGTTCACATTAATTATACAAATTCAAAGGCAGAATGGATTACTTAGGGGGATGATTAATTACAACGTAGCTGAAGTACTTTGAGAGTACTCGTGTTCACAATGAAATTGCACTCAATAGCACTTAGAAACGGCCTCCTTATTACGTGCCAAAGGATGTTCACATGCATGGTCATGGCGGTGGTGAGTTGAATGTTCACTTCGTTGCCCGCTGACTCGAAATTCGGACCTGCACCATACAGAGGTGTTTCGCTGGAATCCATTTCCACTTCAATTAAGCGTGCTGAATCCTGCCTCAGATCGACTCCTAGTACCTAGGGACACAGATCAACACTATGAGACCATACTTTGTTGTCAATTTCTTCACTCGACCCGATGAGAATCGAAGACCATTTGTAGACATTTTGCTTCATCATGCTGGTGGACACGAGGTGCATACAAAGAATTATAGACATGAAGAGACTGTACGCAGATATAACCGAGTACTTACCTTTCCATGAGCAATGGGCACTCCGAGGTACGAGAAAGTGAAAATGCTTGAATGAAAGACCAGGGAGAAATATCTGGACGGATTGCGGAAATTCACTCTGACTTTTGATTTCACTAACAACATGTCGGTGGGAATTTGTGTTCTGTCGCCCCCGTGAAGCAATGCAAAGTCTCGAAACTCGATGCGCTGCAAACCAGGCCAAGAAGAGGAGGAAATCTCACAATATTGCATAGTTTTGTAGTGTGATGCGCTCCTGTAGGTTCAAAGCTACGAATGTAAAAAACATCTCAAGCAGGTGGAAAACCCGCAAGAAACGCCTGGTGGAAGAAATCACTTACGTACCTCTATTGCTAATTGTGATCCATGAGGTCGACAAGCGATCCAGACGATGAGCAATGCAAAGGTGAGCATGACGAAGAGCAAAAGGGCGTACACCCTGCACCAGAAGATGATCAACTTGCGAGTGTCCATCGTAGCTTCATCCGCGTGGGGGGCGATTAAGGCCGACTCTTCATGAAGGGTTGCCCACTTATAGGGAGTTTTGTGAAGCAAAGAGGATGAAAGGGCTGCAGGACGAGGCGGAGGCAAGCGGCGGGAGGCCAGTTTGGAATCAGGGAGGGGCTCACCGAGGGCGGGGTGGTGGAAGAGGTTGAGAGGGGAGGAAGGGGCACTGGAGTAGGGGGTTCTGCGGTCAGAGAACTTATCAGTATCGTCATGGTTGGAGGCGGAGGCAGAGGCGGAGGCGGAGCTATCACGGGGGGACTGGACGTAGTAGAGGGGGGGATGGTGGGCGAGGTGGTGGAGGGGTTGGAAGGGGGGAGAAGAGGCAGTGATGGTGGAGGAGCTACTGCTACGAGGCTTGGAATCGTCACTGGGAGAGGAGAAGCTGGGAGGGTGTGAACGGGAAGCCATAGCTGGTTGGTTTCCTATGCTGTTGCTATAAGCTCATGCGAGAGAGAAGATCAAACGACGAAGACGAAGACGAAGACCACCCCACAGGCCAAGAACTGAAGACTGGCAGTTCACCGTTAAATCGGTTGACCGTTATCCCTTCTCCCGTTTCACATGAACCGCTCCTCGGGCACATCACAGGTCTAAAGTTTGGTGCGAGTTCCTATTCAAGGACGGAAATGTCCCACCCCCTCCCGCTCGTATCTCGGACCTCCAATGATATTCATGGAGAGGAGTCTTGCGCTCTCAGTAGTGGACAAATTCTCGCGCGATGGAAAACACCGGTTGTGAGCTAGCGCCCTAGCCCACCGCCGAGAATGCATTGTCAGAGACAAGATCTCCAGTGGTTTAGAGTTTCACATTTGCAGGGCAGTATGGAGAGCATGTGCATGTGGACAACGTGTGAGGCTCAAAATATCCAAAGGAGAGGTTCTAGCTGCAGTGCATGGGGCCCTAAGGCCTTATGTCATGGAAGGGAAAAAGAGGGGAAATGAGGATGGTTTTTTGGATCTTTTCCCCTTGAGGAACATAATTTTGGATGTTTTTTCCTTCATGCATGACATAACAGTCCAAGGAAAATCATAGACACCTATAACTAGTAGCACATGGCTAAACCTTGTCTATATTATGTTTACATATCAGGTGTGTCGCTATTGCACTGGTGGTTGTAGTCAATATGATTGACTCATCCTTGATAAGTTGGTTCATACATTTTTTGAATCCCCCAGAAATTGAGATTTTTTTAGAATAATGTTGTTCTAAATCCAATCTTTTATATCCTTTTTATATTATGGAGCACGTAATGAGAAGCTCATCTCGTTGCCTTACACGATAGGCTTGCATCTAGTTGCATTTATTTATCGATTGAATTAGATGTCATATAGTTTCATTTTTTTATGGAGCACATAATTGCTAAATTAGAATATAATTTCACTTTAATTATTTTATCATTTTTAAAAGGATGTAGAAAAAGATGTTTAAAAAATTTTGAGATGAGACACAACACAAGGTCCATTGGATCTGATGCTCCCCATGAATATTAAGGGTAGTGCTTTTATTATTCATGATGGACAAAGATTAGTGTTTTTTGAAAACCGAAGCCCAACAAATACATGAATAAGGTATTGCTCACATGAGCTTGTGAGTTGTCTTTTTGTATAACATGAAAGCAATAATCAATGCAACCTTTAAGATATTACGAGCTAGACTACAGTCACATGAACGTGTATTTGCATGCACAATGGTTGCCTAATGGTTGTTTCTTTAGATTCCCTAGCAATTGCTCACTGTCAAGAACATGCATGAAAAAGATAGGGCTAAGTTTATAGGATTTAAGCCTATAAAAATAGAGCTCTATATATTTAGTTAATGAATATATGAAGCTCTTCCCCTTTTTAGAAATTTGTAAAATAAGAAAGTTGTAAAACAAAAAAACAAAGGCACGCTTCCTCCCCGGCTCTTTATAATATGAGAGAGCGTGCCACTCTCTCCTCAGTTTTGGTTTCAATTCTACTTTTAGCTGTATTCTTTGCCAAGCTTTCTATTCTACTTTACTTAGTTCAAACCTTGAAAGTTTACCTGTAATGATCTACTCAGATGCTCCTTACCTATAATAATTTGCTTATTACCTATAATGGCTTGCTTGTATGCTCCTTGTATGTTCCTTTTATCGATGGCAATTGTGTTTGAATGAAAATCTATAGAGCAATAGAAACACATTTTTAGTGAAGAGTTGAATTATTGACACTAGTTTCATAAGAATATAGATTATTAATTTAAAAGTATGTAATTGTTGTTTGTGATTTATTGAATTTGAAAGAAAAAGGCAAATCACTAGTACACACAACTCAACACAAAGCCAGTGCTTTTCTCCACATAGCTAAGAATTGGATTACTATAGGAATGTAGAAGATGGAATGAGTGTCCAACAAAATGACTAGCATATTAAAAAAACATAGGCTGCATAGAAGAAGACCAATGACGTCATGGTTAGGAATAGGTTGAGTTAGCTATTCGCTATTCACAAAGACCAAGGATGCAAGGATAAGAATAGGTCATGTTAGCTATTAAGTATTTCATAGGGGATTTGATTTTGGGGATTTTGATGCACCTGATGTGTCTTTAGCTTTCTTTGTAAGAGACACTCGACCCTTTCTTTGCAGGAGACACACAACTCCCCATACAGCCATGTCCCTTCTTCCTCGATAAATTTTAGCAAGTGATCCAAGGGAGAGTCGTCTTGAACTTCTGCATCTTCAAACTCTTCTAGGATATACCTAGGCTGCAAGATCTATGATGAGCTTTCAACCATTTCTAATAGTTGTCTACCACTTGAATCTATGGGGATCTCAGTTGCATTCTTTAACTTCCTTTCGCCTTTGTCTCCTCTGCATCTTTCCACCTATGTGGAATTCCCAGTTGTAGTAAGGAAGCTAATCAGTCATTCATGTCTTCACCACCACACCCAATCCATAAACTATTAGCAGCATTCTTCATGTTAGCCAAATTTGTAGCAGAGCATATGTCTTTGTTGCCTACTTGCATGGACATTTGACCGCCTAAAGGCATGCTCTCTATCTGCCCTAATGAAAACACGTGTAACATGCTAACAAGCATATGAATAACATGTGCTAACCAACATATATAACATGTGCTAACCAGCATGGAACATGTGCTACAAAGCATAGAATATATGCTAACTATTATATGTAAAAGCAAATTAATGATGTATTGACATGCTCTTTTAGCCACATGGAATGTGCAGCCTATGGAATTGCCATGGTATAATTAGGATATTTGCATGGACCACCAACAAAGCATGTAGCTGCAAAGCTAATGGTGTGGTACGTGTGTCCCCATGGTAGCATTACCAGGAGCAAGTTCTCCTCTACATTGAAAGCCATTCCGCAACCAACGCAGTATCCTAAATGAGTTAGGTTGTCTACATGACTAATAACCACAGAAGGAGAAAATGGAGAAAGGTAAGCTTGGCAGTCTACTTGCACTTGGTGGAGCATTCTAGAAGCAATGCATGTTGCCCATCCAATTCCTTCACTAGGTGAGACTATAGCTTCACATCTATGTGCAAAGGCAATTAATTTATATACACATACATATTACAATTGAAATAAAGATTTAACCAAAAAATATAAAAAAGTACCTCAATCCGGGATAGCATGTCAGAGTTATTTGATCCTCCTCTAAGCAACTCCAACGTTGACTAATTTGTTTCTATCACCTCAACTATGGATCTCTCAATGGAATTTTCAAGAGGCAAGGAAGCCAACTTGGCTTGTGTTAGTAGAACTCGTGCTTTTAAGACATCAAGGGCTACACCAACTTTCTCATTGCTCATCTTCTTAATATTGGCTTCCTCCATTGTCTTTTGCGCAATTGCAAGTGCATTCTTCACAATGTCCTTTCTTGTTTCTATGTCTTCAATTAATGCTTCAATCTTCAGGGCCTTACCTTGTGGCGTGCAAACTATAATCGGGAAACTCAAACTACCACTGTTTGCTACTTTTTTTGACTAAGGAGTTTTTTCAATTTGGAGGTGCCATGCTATCCTCTGGGGCATCACTTAGGTTGCCATTGTCCATCTTCCAATGCATGTAATGGCTTTCAAAGTACCCCTCTTTTTTCATGTCATTGTTTTACTCGTTAGCAACAATAGCACAAGTGAAATGCATGGCCTTTCCTGCTTTCAAAATCGTAGGACTAAAGTGGATGATGTATGCCCTTCCAAAATAAACTCCAACTTCCATGTTGGTAGGGTCCTTCTGCTACACCTTACAGTTGTAAAAAATCATCACATCCTCAAAAATATGTGGCCATGTACCCTTGCACTTAGAATGATATGCTCGGTTTTATTTTATGTGATTGAAGATAGACAACATTCGGATTTTCAGACATCAGTTTCCTTTACATGCTAGCATTCCCGTTTTGTGCATGAAAATCCTGTTTTGTAAGGCAATTTTTTTGTTGTTGTGGATAATCCACCTTTTGCACTTTCTACCTTGCCATAGAAAATAATACAATGGCTGATTTGGAAGGGTGAACATTGTTTGTGAAGAATATGGAAATTTATTGGCTATAACATTACGTCACAAAAAGTCCGGTACTATTTGATTCAAAGCTATAGGGATGAACAGTTTTATGAAAATTACTAGAGATTTTGTTGACCCTACTCACGCATGCAGATACAAAGAGTAACAGAGAGAGATGCAGATACAAAGAGGAAGAGAGAGAGAGTAAGAGAGAGAGAGAGAGAGAGAGAGAGCAAGAGCGAGAGAGAGAGAGAGAGAGAGAGAGAGAGAGAGAGAGAGAGAGAAAGAGAGAGAGAGAATTGACAAAGACAGGACAGAGAGATGGAAGATACTTCCTAGGGAGCCTCGCTTCATTTGAATCTTCATCTTCTCTTCTGTAAACAGGCTTGTAGGAAGTGGGTCTACTCTTTTCCTCTCATGCTCTGGTTGTTCTATGGTTCTTGCAATCTTCATAGTTTTTACACATACAAATGTCACCTGAAGCAGTAGTCAAAGTACTCATTCTACCACCCACCCTCCACAACCCACCACCCTGCCATTGATTATCATTCAAAGGACTTGTCATGGAGAATAACAAATACTTATTTTAAAAGGACTTGTTATGGACAATAACAAATACATATAAAATAACTAAAACAATCAAATTTTATGCTTGTAATTCCACCTCTTGAAATGTGCTTACAAGCATAAATAACATAACACGTTAACCTGTTTATACCCTAATGCACACTCCTAGAAGGAAGTAGGTAATGGTGGACTACCTTGAAGGACAAATTGATGTAATGGGATCATACCTAGGGTCCTAAGGTCTATGGTTGTGAGTGTGTGAACACATGGTGTGTGTAGGAGTGCCTGAGTTAGGTGTAATTGATGATGTGGCAATTAGTAGGTGTGAATGAGTGAATCTAGGAGTGCGATGTGTGATTGAGAGATAATTGTGGATCTAGAGATGCTCTCTTGAGCTCACATATGATGTCACTCTTGGATGTAACTTATGCCTATATATTGGGCATATCTCTCATGAATAAACTCTCTCACTTTTTCATCATCTTGGTATTTCCATCTTGTCTCCATGCTACTCCAACATGTGGTATCAGAGCCTTTCCACCCTCCTTGAGCCTCCATCCACGTCCTAGTGCCACCTCATCATCTTCTTTAACCTTCGTCCACCTCTTCCATGTCTATCCATTTTCCCCAATTCTGCCAGAATCTTACAACTTCAATTTGTCCACATCCTACTGTTAACTTTCAAAATCCTTCCAGTTGCAGCTTTCTCACACCAGGCTGCACCTCTCCACTGTTGGGATCAACGGAATTGTACTCTGAGCTACCGTGCCACCCTATTCTTTGGTCGGTGAACTTTCTCAACATTCTGCCTCTACATTCACAATTTTGACTATCCTATTAGCCTCACATGGAAAACACTTAGGGCTAGCTGCTACCAAAATTTGAGCTCGATTCGACCATAGACGAGGGAGATATCACTGTTTCTTTGGCCAACTTTCCTGATGTAATGCCGGATTACTATGCACACTATTTCACCCATCCTTTGTGCTGCTAGTAGGCCTTAGTAAGGGCTTTCATTTCCACTAAAAAGCCTCTTGGTTTGCTACTTAGGATAGGTCAAATTTGATCCTCCAGTCTCTCTTTGCTCGATTTGGGGTTTCCTCTCAAATCTCCTTCATGGCTGAAGCATTGCAAGTGGTTAGATGCTCAAAAGTTTTAGTATGTTACTATTTTTGCTTGGCATTGATGGGTGTTGGTCATATGAGTAGATGGCTGAAGTATTTAATGCTCCAAAGTTGGTTTATCACTATGCAAATCATGTTTTTCAAGACATAGGCTTGGATGAAAGGTTATATTGGTCATAAGAATACATCATTCATGATGTTTTACACTAGTTAAGTGATGTATGCAGCCCCTTTGCTTTTCTATGTGGATGATATTCTCTATGCATTCTACAAAAATTTGAGGTTAATTATGTATGGCTTTATGTTTCATACACTATGCTATGAAACATTGAAGCATATGATGGATACTCTTCATAGGTTCTCTGCCTTGTTGGCTTCACCTAAAATGCATGTAATGGTGAAAGGTTATGTAATTCACTTGAGTAGTGATTTGATGAGCATAGATGTGAAGATTAAGAAAGACATTATGTGCCTCAATGGTGATATACTAGCTATACTAGAAGAAGAAGGATGCAAGAAATATCAAAGGGCAAAGGAGTTACGAGAAGGGCTACACCAAGAACCTCTCCAATGACAATGTACCTCACACTATAGTAGCTTGGAAGAGAAGGAGGAAAAGGACAAGATCTGCCATCAAAGGGGGTATTTCCCCACATCTTCAAAGTAGATTTTTTATGTGTGTGGTCAATAAGGTTCTCTGCCATGGGTAGTCCCCCTTAAATGATTGTAAGTCTTATGTTTTACCTTGTTGGATCTAAGGGTATTCCCATGCATAGTCATTGTCTATCTCCCAGTTGTAAACCAAGAATCCTAGGAGTGAGTCACAAGTTGGGGCCATGTGTGTTGCCACATGATGGTGGGCAAGCCATGGAGCATCCCATGTACTACTGCAAGGGATGAGGTCATCAATTTGTGGGGGGGGATGAAGGACAAATTGATGTAATGGGATCATACATAGGGTCCTAAGGTCTATGGTTGTGAGTGTGTGAACACATGGTGTGTGTAGGTGTGCCTGAGTTAGGTGTAATTGATGATGTGTCAGTTAGTAGGTGTGAATGAGTGAATCTAGGAGTGTGGTGTGTGATTGAGAGATAATTGTGGATCTAGAGATGCTCTCTTGAGCTCACATATGATGTCACTCTTGGATGTAACTTATGCCTATATATTGGGCATATCTCTCATGAATAAAATCTCTCCCTTTTTCATCATCTTGGTATCTCCATCTTGTCTCCATGCTACTCCAAATACCTAAGTAGGCTGGAATCGGGAGAAAGTTCGATTCGGGGAGTTCGAGATGATCTATTGGATGCTTCATACCTTTTGACATACTTTGGAACCAATCTGATGAGCCAAAAGTGGGAGTTAAATACCTTGGGATTATTAAAAAGGTCATAAGTAATCGTAGTGGTGACTATGATTGTCCACACATGCAGAACTCATCGCTCCAAAACTAGCACTATCACTAATCATTTAAAAGGGAATATCAACCTCCTTGTCTCTACAAAATCTATGCAAGCTTCTGCTAACTAATCAAAGAAATCAACATGCAAGAAGTGCTCTGACTAGTGGCGAGAATTGGCAAAGGGAGAATAAGTAGGAAGTAGTTCTTCCAATTTTCAAGTGGTAGCGATGGGATTCAATCCTGAGATGAAACACGAAAGGTTTCTTCGGTGATGCGGTGGTCACTACGCAGTTGGACAACAAAAAATGATGATAACAAAACAGTGGAATCCTTGTAGAAGGTGAGTAAGAAGCTCTAATTGGAGCCCACTACTCATTTACAATATTTCAAGCATGCATTTTACAAGCTTCCCTGGTAGACTTGGGCTATGGACATGGAGGTAGAAGCCCAATTTCCTATTTTGAAGGATATTTAAGGCTACTTGATGCCTAAGATGCTAGTCACCATGGAAATAGCTTCTAGAAGGTTTTAGTTGCCCTTGGATCTAGGTACTCTAGTCAAAGCTCCATGTAGATACACGAATGAGGTTATGGTGAAAGAAGTTGGTCCCCTTGCTAATTTTAAGCATTGGTGAAGAAAGCTTTAAGAGATCAGAGGAAGGAGTAGTATTATTAGTTCCTAGAAAGAGTTCTGCTTTCAACGTACGATTTAATTTCTCAGGATAACTATGCCTTGATGCGTTACGCAAAATTTGAGAATTTGGTGAATTGGGTGTAGTTTGTTTTCAATAGAATTATGGGAGAGCTAACCAATAAGGATAAATGTAGCCCCCCATGAAGTTTTTGCCAATATTCCCCCCCCAAAAATTAAATTTGGGGGAGGGGGAAAATTAAGTTAATTGTTCACTTGTGAACTTGCCAAACCCAAATGAACAAGAAAAGGTGGGTCCTCTAATGTAGTTAGATGCTAAACAAAGTAACAAAGCCAAACACAACCCAACAATTGCAATAAAAACTGGCTTCCTCACTAAGAGCCAAAGTCACTATTCTAAGAGAAGGCAATTACCTACAAAGAGTCAATTCACCTCAAGAAAACTACACCCCCACTAAGGGCTAGTAAAATCCCAAAGCACACTTTTTAGATTAAAATGCCTAGCCATACTCATCTACATCAAGTTCTAAAGGAGCAACTACCTCATTCACTATTCTAGAGTCTTTAAGAACACACAATTTGTCTTTTGAAGTCTTCCATTGCTTGTCAGGATATCGTTTGCTAGTACTTTTGATATTCCCCTCATTTCCATGTTACTAATAGAATGTATTCAACCTTTCACTACTTTTATTTTCTCCTTTATTGTATAAACTAGTTCCCCTTCAGGTGAACATGGTTCAAATCATCTTTCTTCACTCGAGTAATGCAACTACGTCATGAAAGTCAAGTTTTTTTGAGCTTATATGAAGTATTTGCACGAAATTAGGATTTCTATGAGACAAGCTCAAAAAAAAGATTTCTTTTGCATCTTCTTGTTTGAGTTACAATCCATATATCCCATTATTCTATTCCATGATATGCCTATAATTGCTTTATCATCTTTATTACCATAATATGAAATATTGTTTATTTTTAAGAAATGCAACAATATTTCAAGGCACACCCTTGACTTATCTAGTGCATTTAAGAGGGGGTGTGGAAGCTTATAAATTGCACTTTTGTGTGCTAGTTCTATGTAAACATGTTCCAAGTGAATTACACTATGTTGATTAATTTTCATGAGTTTGGAACATCATATCCACAAAGCTACAAGAATCGAACTATTGACATTGATTAGGGTTCATTTGAACCTTCAAATAAGGGGCAACATTTAGTTCCATAGAATTTTGATCTACCCCATTTTGTATTTTTCATTGAAAGCCAAGCATGACAATATGCCTCACCTCCAAGAAAGAAAAAGGGGGGAGTATATTAGCCCAATGGTGAATCTAGAGGCTTCGCCAAGTTTCTTGGGATAATATTTACAACCTTAAATTTGCTGAAAATCCAGCATAACTTTCTTATATGAGCTTCGAATCTACTATATAATCAAGATGCCTTGAAATGATTTACATACCTTCTCTTGGGCCAACAGAAGGAATTCACTAGCTCCAATATTAGTTCAAGTATACTTACACCCATTGAAGCCTTGAAAATGGTAGCATGGGCTAATATTTTTAATTCTATATTGGGAAATTTTTCTTTGATAGACTACACTTCCATAGGTGTCTTCCTAAAAGATTTGCCCAACGATCACCTACGCTTCCATATCTATGTACCCCTCTTATTTTTACCTTTCCCGAGCCCTTTTAGATTGAACTTTTTGAAGTTCAAATAGGCTAGAAGACATCATGGAAATTGTTTTAAGGACACTTGGAGTACTGACATAAACTTAATCATGCAACTATGCCTCACTCATGAATAAATTATCTTTCTCATTAGGAAAATCCAAGCCTGCCCTTGCAAACAAATCAGCACCATGTATAGTGGTGGCATCACTGTTCCTTTTATAAGCAGTTTCCATGTTGCCTACTAGTAGATGAGTTGGTTGAGTTCTTATACTTATGTTGTCGAATCCAAAGATTTCCATTCTGGTTCCAATGGGGTTGTTTGAGACTTGGTTCTATGCCCTTTTTCATAACAAGTACACTACCTTTCTAGCTGTTGAGGTAGTCACATCTCTACTATTGACCTTGAATGCACTAGTCCATGTACAAGGAGAAATGTAGTCATTATCTCATTTGTGTTGAGTAGTGGCAAAGATCCACTTCAAGCTTTCCCTTGCAAACAAATCAACATCATGTATTACGGAGGCATCATTGATCCTTGAGGTCTGACTTTCTTCTTTTATGAGCACTTTCCATGCTGCCTAATAGACAAGTAGGCTGAGTGGTAATACTTATGTTGTTGAATCCAAATATTTACATTCTAGTTCTAATGGGGTCGATTGAGACTTGGACCTATGCCCTTTTTCGTAAGTACTCTGCCTTTCTAGATCATGAGGTAGTGCCATGACTACTATTAACATTGAATGCACTAGTCTATGTACAAGGAGGTTGTAGTCATTACTTCATGTGTTGAGTAGTGGCGGCAAAGATGCACTTGGAATAGCTTGAGTCTAAGAGGATAATTCATAGATTTAAAAGGATAGAGATAGCAAAAAGACTCTTTGGACAAGATCCAGATCCACTTGTAAAATCATGTTCTAGAGGCAGAAGTCCAAGTTTAGTGAGAGAAAGATGCTCACTATTGGCCAAATAGGATTTGGGACTTTGTTTCTACTTCCATACGATGGAGTAGCCATATCAAGGCCTTTGATTCCAAGTGTTTTTTGAAGTTAAAGGGAGAGAAAGACTAGTTCTATTGAAGACCTATAGCAAGAAGAGTTCTATTAAAGGAAGAGAAAGAGTAGTTCTATTAAAGGGAGAGAATGAATAGTTCTATTAAAGACCTATAGTGAGAGAACATTGTGGTTCTAGAAGGGTTCTAGCTCATTTTGACATATCAAATAGGCTCCAAATTGAGTTTTGTTTGTTTGAGGCTAATGCAAGACATCAACGTCATAATGAATATGCTAGAGCCTAGAGATAAAAATGGGGAGAGAGAGAGAGAGAGAGAGAGAGAGAGAGAGACAGACAGACAGACAGACAGACAGACAGAGACAGAGGGAGAGAGAGAGAGAGAGAGAGAACTAGGGCTCATTTACAAATACCCCATAATGCAGAGTCTCTGCAAAGTGCTCCAAAGGCTTTGGGTAGTGTGTTCACTGCACTGTTGGAGAAGGAGAAGGTCCCCATCAAAATCTAGTGTTGGAAGATTTCCACAAATGGAACCCATCTCAGATTCTAACCTAGTTCATTGGCCACAATACAAGGACATGTACAACATTGAGAGAATACTTAGTAGTTGGATCCCATGTTAGAGATTCCCTCCTATGGACATTAGTATGATTGGCCCCAAGACACGAATAGATATACCATTTCCTAATGCAACCACGAGAGTTCATTCAAGAATATCCCATTTATGAGCTTAATCCATACACATTTATGACCGTATGCATTGATCCATATGCATTTATGAACATATTTTCAAGTAGCAGTGGTCCTGAAAAGAATTCATTGCTTTATTTGAGTAGAAATGGCTAGCAACCAACTCCATGCTGAGTAGTATTATTTGAACCAACTTCTTCAAGCTATAGTAGGGGAACCATTTGACTAGTGTCTTAGATGAGAGTCTCAAAATTCATGGCCACAACACCAACATTATTATGTGGTGCACTTTAGGACATGTAGCAAATCAATGGATCAAAGAGTAGCATCGACAAGTTCTTGCCATATGGGATCAAACAAAGGAAATAAGAATTAGACACTTCCCAAGCCAAAAAACAGGGATACATGCAAAAACTTATATGACACTATAAAGGTAAACAACTTGACATGGATATATCAATAAAATTTTAAGTGATTTGTCAAGGGACTACATGAGGAAATTCGAGAGCAATTGGCACAATTAAATCCAAGTAGGACAATAAAGGGTGTCTACAATGTTGCTATGAGAATAGAAGAGGAAAGGTGATAGCCCAACAAGAAAGAAAATGCAAGATTGAAATTAAATTCCTATGTTATAAAGAATCCAGCAACAAAATCCTTGTCATGCTTTTGTGTCATTGCGATTCATACTGACAAGGTGAAGAAAGTGATAGTACTAACCATACATCTTCAACTACTCAAGTATCAACAACTAGTCCTTTAACTAAGTCACTTGCTTCAGCCAACTATTCTTCACTTTATGCATTAGTTTTAATGCTTTCGGAAGGATATCATGACTTGGTCTATCTTTTGATATGGTTCTGAGGCTACTTGGATGTCACCATTTGAAAGAAAGAGAAAGAGAGGGGGGGGGGATTGATAATGTATAAATACCCCATACTTGAAAGCACTTTGGAGCCTTTGGGACACTATCAACATGTGATAGTGTGCTATATAACCTCAACTTGTACTACAATCCCATGACACATGAGTTGAATGCTAGAGAGCATGCGCATGCACACACACACATACACACACATGAATACTTCCCTAACTATGAATTATTCTTTTATGTACCCCTGTGAAATCTTTCCTTTACATTTTCTTTTTAACCACCCCGCATACCAAGCCCACTAATCGTCCCATACCTCCTCTAATCCCTTCTTAACCCATGCAATCATTCTCTCCTTACTCCACTTGTGACTTAAACTTCACTTGTGGCTAAATTGTTTTTTTAATTATCTAAGAATCCATATGGTTGTCTATATTGCTAGGTAAAATGATAACAAGCTGGGGAAAATATGCATTACCTGTCTACCCAAGCGTAACTATTATCTTCTAACACCTAGTTTGTTTGGATGGTGGCACGCAAGTGGACCTCGACCTCGGAACTTGGATTGTTGAGGATTCGACATCTTTTTTCAATATTATGTTTGTCAAACTCAATATTAATTATTAACATTTCTTAATTTTAATAAAAAAATTGCAAACTCTAGTTGCATTTTTCAACTTAGATGTCAAATATTTTTTCCTTCTTTGACTTTTTATCCAATTGATGGAATTAATTGTATGGCTCAATTATTGATGGGACTTTTTAGTCTAAACACACAGACACTATGTGTGTGTGTGTGTGTGTGTGTGTGTGTGTGTGTGTGTGTGTGTGTGTGTGTATACATACATACATACATATATATAAATAAATATATATATATATATATGTATGTATGTATGTATGTATGAATTTATGCATGCATGCATGTATGTAAAAGAAATCTAGAAACTTCGCGAATGGGGGTGGGCTATGTGATGGGTCAAGAACGTCTTCTGGAAAGTGCAATAGCAATATCAAATGAGGAGCAAACACGTGGCATGGAGTCAGTCAACTTGCTTGTACTAAAGCTCCATTGCCATTGGTCTTCCTCTCCTCCTCATGTCTTGTCCTTCTTCAGTGCCCTCATCTAGCATTCCTCCTTTGGACATCTACGATCTCTTTCTCTTCCATCCCCTAACCATGTAGATCTTGTGGCTACTGCTTTGTAGACCACCAATCACCCATGCACACAATCATTTCACTCATTTCATAGGAGGAATCATCCACAAAGCCAACAAAGAGAAAAAGTCACTTAAGATGTGCAGATACTGCCAAACAATAACCCTAAACATCCCTCATAAAGCCCTAACAAGAGACTAGCCACACACTTCATGCTAATTGAACCACCTACTAAGCTAGCCAAATTGACCAATTGAACTAAGAAACATGGGATGGACCCTGATTAGCTAAAACTAATCGTGTCCATCCCTTAGACCCTTGCAGGGATAGTAAGCTAATAAAAAATGGAAAAAAATAGCAAAATCATATTCCATTTTTGGGGAAAAATAAGACAAATACAACAAGATGAATTACATTCAAAGGGCCTATGCATTATAATGTGCTAAAAATGTTGTGTATACAAGCAAGTGGTCTAACTAGAATCATTTCGTTTTTAGGGAAAAATAAGACAAATACAACTAGATGAATTACATTCAAAGGGCTTGTGCATTATAATGTACTAGAGATGTTGTGTATACAAGCAAGTGGTCTAACCAGTACACATAGTTTGTTCCTTGTGAGAACGTCCTGGTGGAGAGTTTCCGTACCTAGATGTGGTCGAGCATCGATCTAGTTATTGTTGTGGGATCATTGATTAATTGTTCAATGTTGTGTAGGCTCATGAATTGCTCATGTCTAGTCAACAAAAGGCTCTCTTTTTTGTAGCAAATGTCAAAATCGCCAAGGATGTAAGTTGGAATATCTAGCTTGAATAAGCGTGTTAAGCCCCCAGGCATGGCTAGTAGAGTGAGTGTTCATGCTTTGGGGGACTTATAGAAGTTCATAATTGCAATGTTGTCAATGCATGGAGCATGTAGTATTGTGAGCAGGCACGCCATGTACCCTTCATGGCAAAATTCTTTGTGTACAAGTGTTGTGTCTCTTTGGTAGCACGTGGCCATACCCACCCCCACGTACATGTTGAAAAACCTGAAATGTGGGGATCACATCTCGGGGGGGTCACTATGTATAAACCCTCAATATCACATGCGTTCAAGGCCTTTTTGTAAAATCCCTTATCTGTAATTTTTCCATTAATAAAATGTACCCTTTTTCTATATAAATCTGTAAAATTTTCCCAAAATCATTTTAAAAACTCACTTATGTAAATTAATTTCTGTAAAATGTAGATATTAAAAATATCCTTCTGTTGAACTCACATGGCAGGGTTA
The DNA here is from genome assembly GCF_047967505.1 of Dipteris shenzhenensis. NCBI lineage: Eukaryota > Viridiplantae > Streptophyta > Polypodiopsida > Gleicheniales > Dipteridaceae > Dipteris > Dipteris shenzhenensis. Next base: position 31,968,505 of record NC_141606.1, on the reverse strand, counting down.
CATATGATGACTAACCCCCCCGAGGATCACATGCCATTGGGGCATGAAGTTCTTGGTGATATAGCTACCTATACACTAAGTGTATTGACAATGAACATGAAGATATACATGTGAACCCCTTAGGGTTAGAGTTAGGGTTAGGGTTAGGGTTAGGGTTAGGGCTAGGGTTTTCCCATATGCCCTATGTGGATAGTGCAATTTATACTATCTTTAACACCCCCTCTTAAATTACACTAGGTAAGTAGAGGATGCATGTACAAGACCTATTTGTGGATTTCGTTTGGTGCATATGATAGCATCCAAAATTGAAAAGAAATTAGAGTAGTATGTGCATATGGGAGCACAGTGACTACGTAGCGGAAGCATATATAATGAGTACAACTTATGATCACGTACATAACGTGGATTTCCCCCTCTTAAGTTGTGGGTCATCCTTCACCTTTGGGAATAAAACCCAGAAGATAGGCCAAAAGGAAGAGGAAGGAAATATGCAGAAAGTCAAGTCCACTTGGATCAAAGACTGCTTGATCAAATGATGACTGCGTGAATGACAATGTCTATGCCTACATGCTGAACATGTCATAAGTCATCATGGACTATGCAGCTGCTCTATAGAAGAGGCATTCGGATGTGAAGCTAGTCGATGTGATCTAGTAGGTTGTGACGTACAAGAGTGTCACCAACCCAAAAGAACTGACAACAATGGCAGAGATATGCTGCAGTAGAAGTATAATCTCTGTCAAATGATACGGGGTCAAAGAAGACCACACAGTCGATGTGGATAGAGTGATCCAGGGGCTGAAAATATGAGGTCGAAGGTGTAGGTATGATACTCTAATGTACTAAAGAAGAGGCCTGCAAAACTAACAAGGTACAGCAACCTATCAAACCTATATGCTCAATTGTCATGAGATGAAGGTCATCTATGTGTGCATGGCTAGACATCCATTGGCATGGGATGTAGCATCTGTCATAGGCTCATTGAGAAGGAACTGATAGTAGAAAGGCCTAGAAACTTGAAATACAATTATGAAAGCATAAGATGTCCTTGAGGCATACGCGGTGCCAAATGCTGATGTAGGGATCGATCTGTAGTTGTGGATCCAACCATTGATGTGCATCCAAGTATGGATTGTATACAATAGCCATAAGTGCATGATGAAGCACTAAATCTCCCCAAGTTGCACTCTGGTTGAACCTAATAATGTAGGACTGCACTGATGCCTAGGTATCCTCATGCTGAGGAATGATCTACTGATCGAAAGAGGTGGATCCAAGGATGCAATGCGACATGATTGAGCCGACCTATAGATTGATGTGCTAATCTATACTGCTGAAGGGAACTGAGCCCAAAGTATGCTCTGTGTTAGAGGTGAAAGCATCAGTGATGGATGCTAGAATGGAATCACCTGAAGAGCTAGATGCACTATGGCATAAATCTCTGCATGCGGCTGGAGATGTGAGTGCCTCGTACTGTGAGGACTTACCTATTGAATAATTGCATGATCAATGGTGAACTGCTGCTGAGTATCTACATCTGTGGCAAAGGATGGAGTTAGATCCATGTGATGTGTATCACTAGAATCAGACTGTGCTGATATAGATGAGACTACCGCGTCCTGAGGACTTACCATCAAATATGCCTCGTGTTGAGGGCTTACTACCAAATGTGCCTCATGCTGAGGGCTTACTGACAAATGTGCATGATCAAGAACTGTGGGCTGATCCATGCTAACGTGTGAAGAATTTGCTAATCTGTCAAGGCCAATGAGGCTCAAGTCTGCATCGTACACTAATACATACCCTATGGCAATAAATGATCAAAGAAGGTTCTCTTTCCACTCAAAGATCTCATCTAGAGTCATGACTGGTGTATCACCAACTATGTGATGTGAATAAATCCATGCTGGAGGTGGTGGTCTGGTGCTCTGTGTAAGAGGCTTACCCGTATACTGGAGAGTGAGTCTACCCATGAGAACATTATGTGAGAGCTGCCACTACATAGGCTTATGCTAAACTGTAATGAGCCAAGTCATGTGAGAACGTACGTGTGCCAAGGATCAAGCATGAAATCAAATGATGACAACTGTGTGTCGAGAGTAGCCAAGAGGCTATACAAGGTTAATGTGTATGTGCACGGACCAATGCCAAAAATAGTCAACAAATGTGATTTTACATGGGTGGTATATGTGCATGCAAGAAGAATGCAACACTCTTGAATCTGAGAAGGAAGATCAATGCCAACTGTCACAATAAGTGGTGAACTATTGAATGCCAAGAGTACTAAGCTGATGTCAGATGTGTGAATGAATAACCGATGATTAAACCGTATGGATTGACACCGGTGGGAACTAATCAAGTAATGCGACAATGGTTTACTTGGCTTGGTGGAGTTGGATCTCCTCTATGGCAGTTCTAGTCTCTATAGCTAGACTACACATCGAATCGATAAATGCAGCAAATTGATTCATTTTAAGTGCTGGGTGCGCTGCAGTGGATCAGGAGGTGGTTCTGATCATGAGGTTTTGATGATGTTGACTTGTGTAAATGTCAGATGGAATATTTGAGGTGCTCAATGCGTAGAGCACAATCTGGCAATCACTTTTTCTTTTTGAAGCTCTATGAAATTCCCTCTAGAGAAAAAGATATGGCTCCCAGAAGGATTGGCCAAAATATGATCCCAAGAAGGTCAAAAAATGATGATGTGGCCTGTAGTGAGGTGGCAAGCTGAGGTCACATGCAGAAGAAGGACTGTGCCTGTGAAGAGGTAGGGGTTCCTAGCTGGCACTACTGATTGGGTAGTTGAGGTGGCAGGTGATTGGGCTTGTTGAAGTGGCAGTTGACTAGGCTACTGACATGGCAAGATGACTAGACAATCAATGATGAGGTGGCATAGTGGTGGCTAATGATGTGGTAGTGCCTATGGGGCAGGTGACGTGACAAAGATGTTGTGTTTGATGACCAGACCTACCTATGTGGCAAGTGATGATGTGACACCTGGGGTTGTTGACATGGCTAACCCATGCTTGAGCTTAACTGCCATGTGGGAAAAAACTAGCCAACCCACTTAACCGGGGTCAACTTGACCTAACCTATCTGCCACATGTTGTGTTTGGAAGGCTCTAGGAATATGAAAGATCCAATAGAATCTTGAGATTCTATCATCTTCTCTGGGATTCCGTCGATGGAGATGTGCACTTCGTTTGTCTCGTGGAGCGTTGATAGTTGGGCTGCAGGAGCTTAGAGTGGCGTGGGTGCTACCGACTATGGGATGCCTTAATTTAGAGGCGGCCAAACCTATGTGTGCCGAGTGCTGCTAGTCAATGGAGTGTGCATTGCAGAGGTAGAGCTTGTTTCGTTTGTAGTAGCCAGTGGTAGTTGGGTAGCCATCTTGCAGGACTGGACCCAAGGAGCATTGAAGAGGTGATGTGGTGCTCTGTGGGCTGGTCATGGTGATGGAGAGCTGCTAGAGGTGCTAGCTATAGAGGTCATAGGAAAATTAGCAGTTGAGCTTTGTTGTGGGATGTGCCGTTAAGAAGCCCGTTGAATCTCAGAGTTGGAGTTGTCGTTAGAGTTGCTGTAGAAGAGCTGCCTCAGAGTCGTTGGAGACTCGAGCACGTTCGCTCGTAAATTGAGCTGAGGAGTCGAGGATAGAAGCTTGCTGTCACTGCAGTTGTGCTTCGTAGAGGTAGACCTTCATGGAGTGAGAGCGCACTGGAGGCTTCGTTGGAGTGCGTTGTTGATGGCGTTTCACCTACGGAAGCTTGAAGGAGACGTTTGACGTCATTCCTTATTGGGGTTGTCTGGAGTTGGCCGAGGAGTTGGCTGTGTGTTTCGGAAAGCTAGTTGGGTTCGCCATTGTGGAGAGTGCCTCCCTAGAAGCGTTAGGCATTGCTGTGTCATTGAGACTTGAGGCTATGTCCTCAGTGGAGAAGGGCATTGGAGGTGGCCCATTCGTTGCTGCCCGATTATAGTGTGATGTGGCGTTGCTCTGCTACTACAGGGTGACATGCTCGTTGGCTGCCTTAGCCGCTTGCAGACTGTGTGGTGGCTGCCGGTTGGAGCTTGGGAGCCCTTTGAGTATGGTAGAGGGAGCTCTGTAGGCGCTCTTGATGTCTGGGCTATTAAAGCCACTGATGTAGTCATGGGTGGATAGAGTCGGCTCGTTGTGGAGGCCACTCGCAGGTCACTTGTGCTTTGTTGAAGATGCTTTTTAGACAAGTCATCCCATAACCAAACTCAGAATGAAGATAGGCTTCTTGCTTACAGTCGACTACTAGGATAGAGATTCTCTCTCTCTCTCTTGTAGGAAAATAGATCCTTAGGATCTCTCTCTCAATGAACAGAACACTCGAAATGAACCTTACAGAGAACTCCTCTCAACCTCTCTCAAAATGAAGAGCAAAGAATTGACAGATTTGAACACTTACAATCTCACTAAAATGATCATATCTCAAGCTCCATATATTGGTCTGGAGCAAAATAAAGAAGAGAAGGAGCTCTATACAAAGAGCTAAAGATGGAATGAAGATTCCTCAGATGGAGGGCTTATGCCTTGATGGAACAACGGCTTATGCCTTGATGAAGCAAGGGCTTGATGGAACAACGGCCTACACCTTGATGAAGCAAGGGCTTGACTCTCTCCGACAGAAGTCTCTCTCAATGGAAGATGCCTCATGCAAGGAGGGCTTGACACTCATGAACGGAGTGGGAGCACCTGGTGCTCTGATACCATGATAGCGGAAGTGAGAGAGGGAGAGAGAGAGAGAGGAGTGCACATGATATAGCTACCTGTACACCCGGGGGATTCGCATGGGGGAACTTATGATATCACATGAGTGTACAATAGGGGGTTTTTTTGAAATGAGGAATAAGCTTATACATTAGGGGTGGGGGCCCTTTTTATTTTTTCCCAATATTGAATTTAAGTTAGAAGGCCCATGCCATATTTAAGAGGGGGGGACATAGTATAGGCTACCTTGGGTAACTAGTCCGAACAAGTTTGGTTTTGTGTATGGTTTTAAATAGTGACAAGGAAAGTAATCTAAATTTTCTTATTGTGTAATCTAAATTCTTGAGAAAGAACGCAGATTTAAGGAAAGGGGGGGACATAATAGAATTTTGGTGGTATCTTATAAGCTTAAATAGGGGTGTTTTATCATCCTACGTGGATCTTAAATAGGGGGTTTTCTTAAAGTTCATGCACGCAGGTGACGTCCCCCTTTAATGAAGAGTGAATCCCCCGGGCTTGTACACACTATGTATTGACAATGAACAAGAAGGTATACATGTGAACCCCTTAGGGTTAGGGTTTTTCCCTATGTCCTATGTGGATAGTACAATTTACACTATCTTTAACGCTTGGAGGCATACGAAATCGGCAGTGCGGATGCCCTCACATGGATTGATGTGAGCTCTGAGTGCAAGGAATGGCCTTCTATTAAGAGATTACAATGACAACAGATTTTCAATCTATTTGTTTAGTTGTCCAAGCCCATGTGGTTTTAAGTCTGGCAACTTCTAGGAGGATGGTTGGGTCAACTTTGATGTAATTACGCTCTAGCGATGAAAGCAGACATTAGACCACCACACTGAAAGGTATTATCCATGGCCATTGAGATCGGAGAGCCTTGACCTTCGCCCATAGATTCGAGGTAGCTCAAACTCAGCCATGGGAAAAGCACAGATGAAGATGAGAGACCAAGACCACAAGACGTTCTTTCCACTACCTCCACCTCGCCTTTTTTGATCAAGCTCTCCACGAACCACCTCCAATGCAAATTCCTTGCATGTAGTAAGAGCTCTCTGCAACACAATCTAAGGAGTTATTTGTATTGCACACGTCTATCGCCCAAAAATAAATGAGATTAAAGCTTGCGCTGCTAGACAAAAAACATGAATTTTTTAATTTAAGACCTTTAGCCCAACCTTGGATGACTATGTTCTCTAGCAAGAAGAAACAAGAGTGCACAACTGCACATGGGCATTGCTTCCTACGAAAGAAAGTAAACAATTTTTAAAGGGCCTTGGGCTATTAAAAGGTAGTTTTTCAATCTAAAACACAAAGTTAATTAATTTTTCTAGATATTACACATGAAAATTCACAAAAGTAGTTTCAATCCTCCACTATAGCACTCCCTCTAAGAAGGCAATGCTAACAAACCTATGCATGTAGGAGTGACACATGGAAAATTGGTGGTGTCTAATGAATGTGCCAGTGTTCGTGGACCAATCATCCAAAAAATCAGGATTTTCCCCTTCTTAGAGGCTGTTCCCGTCGCGAATGGCATATATGCCAATCTTGCTCAAATTTGCCAACCCTTTGCTTCGTTCCCACCTTAGCACCCAAGTTTATGTTGATAGATTTTTGGCATTGCAAGTGCCCCAGTGGAGATGAAATTTCTCCCTCTCCACCCAAGCATTACGGTGCTTCATTTGTCTTTGGTGAAATTCTCAGCCTCTAACATCGATCCAAATTAGCTATCATATTTAAAGCTATTTTAGAGATGATCACTAGCTTTAATGATTGCGGCGAGGACAAAATCCTTGCTATGCCAGGGCTTGTAGTAGATAGCTCTAGCATACGTCGGAAAGATGCCATGGGAAAGCCCCTATTATCACACATCTCTATATCTCTAAATCTCTAAATGGATGAATTTGGAGCTTTGGGTGGAGCTTTGGGACTTGGGGGGGGGATTCTGGACCATTAGATCAAGATGGGAAAGATGAGGAGGGGAGATCAACCACCATGGATGCTATCAGAATAGGTTTGGAAGAGGTGTAGGGACGTTTAGCAATGGCTGCTATTGGAAGTGTGCCACATGGCAAAGCAAGGCAGCTAGAGCAGAGCAGGAAAGGGAGAGTGGTCTCGAGCTGATGGGCACGCATCCCAACGATTACTGACGCGTGTGATAAATTCCCACATGGCACAATGTGGGCGCGACGAGGCGCTTGGGTGTAGTCAAAGCATTGAGCTTGAGACAAAGCGTTGCAGACTGCAGATGGCATGGCATGGCGCAAGTGGCAAGTCGTGGGTTGCAGGCTGCAGGTGGTAGCATGGGTTGTGGGTTGTAGACTCCAAGAGGTGTGGCAGATGATTGACAGCACGGGTCTTGGCGGTGTGGCTAAATGATGATGCAGCGAGATAGACATATGACGTGACACGATAATGGCCAGCAGTGTAGACGACTCCAGATGATGTGGCGAGGAGATGGACTCAACGACTTGGTAGATTACAGAGAGGAAGAGAGAGAAAGAGAGAGATATATATATATATATGATACAAAGAATATATATTTATAGATATAATATAATATATATATGTGTATATGTATAAATATATCTATTTATTTACATATATATATATTATATTTATTTATTTATTTATTATAAATATTTATTATGTGTGTATATATATATAAGCTAAATAAAATTTATATAAATATAGCTAAATATAAATATAGATTTAAATTTATTTATATTTATATCTGACTAAATAAATATTATTTATCTTTATATATGAGTATAAGTAAATATATATATATATATATACATGCATTTAAACACTTATTTCATTAATTTTGGACTCATATGTCTACTTTTGGGGACTATTCCTTAAAATCCTTCCCAACTGAAAAGTTTACTTTATGAAACTGTCATTCGAGAATCAAAAGTTTACTTTCTGGCACTATCATTTTCACATAAGACATTTCAAAATATCTCTCTACAATGTTGTACAAATAATGCAAAAACTACTATTAAATCCTAAATTTGTATTTCTTGTTTATAAGAATCATATTCTTAAAATAAAAAATCCGAGTTATTAGTTTAAATCCATGAAAAACCATGCTATTGAGGATTCACAACATTTTAAAAATGTATACATAAGAGACCTGTAAGACTCTTTTTACTTTCAATGCAGAAAACTATAACACTCTTGAATATTCAAGAAATTAAAAGGTTTATATACACATGAGACATGATGGAAGCCTCTTTTGTACTCCAAAAAATAGCAATAGCTATGCTTGCAATTTTACATTATCATGTCATAAGTTTTACAACAAATATTGCTCTGGATGAGTCTTTGTACAAAGGATCTCCTGTGGCCTTTTCAATAATTTAATTTTTCCTTTACAATGAGTTAGTACAAATGGGCAATCCAAACATTTGCTTGTTTGAATGTCCTTTTCTATCATGATCACAGAAATGAGCGATCCAAACATTTGCTTGTTCAGAATGTCCTTTCTGTTGTCACTTGTCGCTTGGGTGCCATCTTCATTCACTCTCATCTGACAACCACCACCACCTTCACTCTTTCTCGATATTTGAATGGTGTTATCTGTTGAGATATCGAGCTCCACTCGAGATATGCCAGGGTGACCATTGTGTACTTATGTCACCGACTTGTTAGCTGGAGATGCGGTTGGTACACCGCCCACGAATAATAGCTGGATGACAGCTATCCTTATCTACACTAGTTCGTGGCTTAGTTAGTATGCCACCTTAGTTAGTTGAGTTTGGTTTGAGACCCACATATAGGGTTCTTCTATTTCTTTGTACTTGAGTTCTTTTGGCTTTACACAACTAAGAAGAGGAAAACTGTTTTTCAGCCTCCACCTTCGTGTGTATTCCCCCATTGTGATTGTGAGAAAGCCTCAAGTGAGACTCCTTCCCTCTCTCCCACAATTTTCACATGGTATCAGAGCCTTGTTCATGGTAAGGAGCTCAAGAAAGCAAGCCAAGTTCGTGGTGTCCTGGTAAGAGGACCAGTGTTGATTTCCTATTTCGAGTTTGGGAGCAAATCTCTGCAGGTAGCACAGCCAGAAGTGCAGGAGTGCACTGTTTCAGATTTAGATGCCCTTCGTGGTGTGGCGAGAGCGCAGTATATGCTGCGGGGGAAGGCGAAGCCCTCAGTGACTATAACCCTTCTACACGTAAGTTCACAGTGAGCAGAGATGTTGTTTTTTATGAGATGAGCAGCTGGTATAAACCAGTAAATGTGATGATTGATGTAGATGCACAAAATGGTATTGCTGCACAGAATTCACAGCAGCAATCACAAAATATCAGTGGACCTGCAGTGTCCTCTAGCAGTGGTTCACATACTTCACCATGGACAGGTAGATTGAGATCAGGAGAATCTCCTTAAAGCAATGCAGATAGTGGTACGCAGGTATCACGAAAAGGAAAAGAGAAGGTAGATCAGCCCATGTTTGATGTGAATTCGAGCTCCACTCGAGATATGCCAAGGTGACCGTTGTGTATTTATGTCACCGACTTGTTAGCTGGAGATGCGGTTGGTACACCGCCCACGAATAATAGCTGGATGACAGCTATCCTTATCTACTATAGTTTGTGGCTCAGTTAGTATGCCACCTTAGTTAGTTGAGTTTGGTTTGAGACCCACATATAGGGTTCTTCTAGAGTTCTTTTGGCTTTCACAACTAAGAAGAGGAAAACTGTTTTCAGCCTCCACCTTTGTGTGTATTCCCCCATTGTGATTGTGAGAAAGCCTCAAGTGAGACTCCTTCCCTCTCTCCCACAATCTTCACATGGTATCAGAGCCTTGTTCGTGGTAAGGAGCTCAAGAAAGCAAGCCAAGTTCGTGGTGTCCTGGTAAGAGGACAAGTGTTGCTTTCCTATTTCGAGTTTGGGAGCAAATCTCTGCAGGTAGCACAGCCAGAAGTGCAGGAGTGCACTGTTTCAGATTGAGACGCCCTTCGCGGTGTGGCGAGAGCGCAGTATATGCTGCAGGCAAGGGCGAAGCCCTTGGTGACTTTATTTTTCTGATTTGAGGCCGTTTCGAGGCCCGTTTTGAAGGCGGAAGTTCTTCGCAGGCACTCAGAAAAAGGCCCTGTTTTTTGTTGTACGACCACTGCGCGGCTAGTCGGTGGAAAGGTGCCGCAGAAATTGCATCGTATGCCTGTGTGCAGAGATATTGGGAGTTGCAGATTCATGCCTGTTGCTCGTTGATGCAAAATCGTCACTAGAAAGTGACTGTGTGGTGAAATACCACTTTCATCAGTTTTGCAGATCTGCCCGTGTGAGGCAAAAGCTATGTTTTTTGCAGTGACAGAATATTTTGCAGTGTTCTATAATGGCATCTGATTCTCTTTCACAGATTGTCACTAAAAAGCTTGACAAGAATAACTTCCAGGCATGGAAGTTTAGAATGACGAATTTCTTGATGGGAAAAGGCTATTGGGAATTCATTACAGGAAATGAAGAAGAACCTGTTCTTCCTAATGTTCCCAGTCAACAGGAAATGCAGGCATTCAAAGGATGGCATGAGAGAGCCAGGAAAGTTATGTATTGGCTGTCTATCAGTATTTCGGACTCCATGATTGTGCATATTCAGGATGCAAATACGCCAAAGGAGGCATGGGATACTTTGGCAAAAATGTATAGCACAAATACGCAAGCCAGGAAAATGCAACTCAAACAGGAGTTGCACAATGTGCAGAGAGAAAATTTGAGCATAAATGACTACCACATGAAAGTGAAGAAAATTGCAGATGCACTTGCTTCCATTGGGTCGCCAATGGATGATGACGATTTGGTTTCTGTGACCTTGAATGGTCTAGGAAAGGATTATGCACAGTTCCGGACATCCATTGCCGTCCGTGAAAACTTTCCTGATTTTGAGGAGTTGATTGCTCTTCTAATTTCTGAAGAGCAGAGAAATGGGGGTGTATCTTCTTCAGTAGGAACTTCAAAAGAAACTGTCTTCTACTCAAATGCTGGCAGAGGTAGAGGCAGAGGTAGAGGAGGCCGATCTGCAGGCCGTGGTAGAAATCAGAATATGTAGCAAATGCAAGAAAACCAGTCCTATGCAGGAGGACATGGGAACTCTAGAGGCAGGGGGAGCCAAAGAGGCCGTGGTGGATGGCAGAGAGGCCAAAATGCAAACAGCAATATTGAATGCTACTATTGTGGCAAAATGGGTCATATGGCTAAGGACTGCTATAAAAAGCAGAATGACATTATGAATGGAAAATTGCAGCAAGGCAATTATGCATCCTCTAGTAGACAGGGTGATGACAGAAATGAGCATTTGTTTATGGTGCAGCATATGACAAATTCTGTAACAAGTGCAGAAGAAAGCAATGATGTGTGGTATGTTGACTCGGGTGTGTCAAACCACATGACAGGTCACGCTGAATGGATGCAGGATGCAAGAAAAATGGAAAAACCAGGATTTGTGGAGACTGGTGATGATACTGCACATCCTATTGTGCAGATTGGCAAAATTCCTTTGTCTATGCAGGATGGGAAAAAGAAATACTTGTCTGATGTATTTCATGTCCCGAACATCACCAAGAACCTCGTTTCTGTTGGTCAGATGGTTGAGCAGGGCTTGCAGGTCAGATTTAATCCTCATGGATGCTTTGTTGAGGATATGAAAAATAATGGTCGCTTGATAGCAAAAGGAAAGAAGAAGGGCAGGATGTTTACGTTGGATGCAGACATGCCTGAATTGAGTGCAGCAATGTTTGCACATGGGACCGGTGTAGTTGCAGATATTGATATCTGGCACAAACGCATTGGTCATGTTAATATACAGCGACTTAAATCAATGCAAGCCCAAAATATTGTTGCAGGATTGCCAAAATTCAAGGTTGCAGAAATGCACAAGATTTGTGAAGCCTGTCAATTTGGGAAACAGGCAAGGAAACCTTTTCCTAGGCATGTTCAAGAGAGTAAAAAACCATTGGAATTAATCCACTCTGATGTGTGGACTACAAAAGCTGCATCTATTGGAGGCTGTCACTATTTTGTCACATTTATTGATGACTTCAGCAGAAAACTGTGGGTGTATTTTATGAAAAAGAAAAGTGAAGTGTTTGGGCACTTCAAAGCTTTCAAAGCTATGGTTGAAAAAGAAACAGGCCTGCAAATAAAATGCCTAAGGTCAGATGGAGGGGGAGAGTACCTCTCAAATGAGTTTGCAAGGTTCTTGCAGGAGCATGGTATAAAGCAGCAATATTCATGCAGTCATACCCCACAGCAAAATGGAATTGCAGAAAGAAAAAACAGGCATATTGGAGAGGTATCTCGGGCTATGCTAAATGAAAAAGATCTACCAGATTATTATTGGGCTGAAGCAGTTGCTACAGCAGTCTATATAATGAACAGGACTCCCACTACAGCAATACATGGCATGATGCCAGAGGAGATGTATACTGGTAGGAAACCAGATATTTCTCATTTGAAAATTTTTGTTGCATTGCCTATGTCCATGTGCCAGATGAGTTGAGGTCCAAGTTGGATCCAAAAGCTGAGAAGTGCATCTTTATTGGTTATTCTCTGCAGCAGAAAGGGTATAGATGCTATAACCCTTCTACACGTAAGTTCACAGTGAGCAGAGATGTTGTTTTTGATGAGATGAGCAGCTGGTATAAACCAGTAAATGTGATGATTGATGTAGATGCACAAAATGGTATTGCTACACAGAATTCACAGCAGCAATCACAAAATATCAGTGGACCTATAGTGTCCTCTAGCAGTGGTTCACATACTTCCACATGGACAGGTAGATTGAGATCAGGAGAATCTCCTCAAAGCAATGCAGAGAGTGGTACACAGGTATCACGAAAAGGGAAAGAGAAGGTAGATCAGCCCATGTATGATGTGAATGCAGGTCACTCTTGTGTGGATGGTGAATCCAGTGGCTCAGAACAGAGCATTGATGATGAGTTGGGTATTCCTTCTGTTGTTACACCTGGAGTAAGGAAGACCAGGGATGTTTTGAGAGCACCTGGAAGTGAGCCTATTTTGCGCAGGTCTACTAGGGTTAGGTATCCTGTGGATAGGATGAAATATGATGGATTTACAGCCATTCACTATGCCTATATGGTCAAAGTGATACAGGAACCAGAACCCACTTCTTTTGAGCAAGCCATGGGAAATGAAAAATGGGAGAAAGCCATGGATGAAGAAATGGATGCCTTGGATGCTAATGCTACATGGGAATTGGTGCCTTTGCCTAAAGGCAAGAATGCAATTGGCTGTAAGTGGGTTTATAAGATCAAGCACAATGCAGATGGTTCTGTGAATAGATACAAGGCAAGATTAGATGTCAAGGGGTATGCACAGACATATGGCATTGATTATGAAGAAACTTTCAGCCCGGTTGCAAGGATGGCAACCGTAAGAGCAGCCATTGCTATGGCTGCATCAAAGGGATGGTCTTTACATCAGATGGATGTAAAGAATGCCTTCTTGCATGGTGATTTGCAAGAAGAGGTATTTATGGAGCAACCAGCAGGTTATGTTCATGCTACTCATCCTGAGTTTGTTTGCAGGTTGAAGAAAGCCTTGTATGGCTTGAAGCAAGCACCTAGAGCATGGTCTGACAAGATAGGACAGTATCTTGTCACTATTGGCTTTCAGATTTCCAAGGCAGATTTCTCACTCTATGTGAGAAAAACAGAGAAAGGGATTATGCTGCTGGTCATTTATGTTGATGATTTGATCATCACAGGTGATAGTGATGAAGATATCCTTCATGTGAAAATGCTATTGAGGCAGAAGTTTGAGATGAAGGATTTGGGAGAGCTGCGTTATTTCTTGGGCATTGAGGTGATTAGATCACCAAGTGGGATACAGCTCTTGCAGAGGCAGTATGGATTGGACATGCTATCCAAATATGGGATGACAGGCTGTAAGCCTATTTCAGTTCCTTTGGAGCAGAATGTGAAGCTGAGCACAGATGCAGGTGAGCTTCTGGAAGACCCTACTATGTACAGACGCATAGTAGGAAGTTTGATTTACATGACTATTACCAGGCCAGATTTGAGCTATGCTGTTGGGTTGGTAAGTCAGTTTATGCAGGCTCCAAGGAAACCGCATTTGGATGCGGCTAGACGCATACTCAGGTATGCGAAGTCCACATTGCAGTATGGACTATTTTATGAGGCTGGGGTTCAGATACAGTTGCATGGATACACTGATGCTGATTGGGCTGGTAGCATTTCTGATAGACGATCTACCAGTGGATATGTGTTCTCTTTTGGGAGTGCTGCAGTCACTTGGAGCAGCAAGAAACAGCCTACAATTGCCTTGTCGAGCACAGAGGCTGAGTACAGGGGTGCAGCAATGGCTACATGTGAGGTAGCATGGTTGCATAAGCTACTCTATGATATGCATCAGTCTACAGATGGGCCAGTTGTCATTTATTGTGACAACATGAGTAGTATACATTTGGCAAAGAACCCAGTCTTTCATGCCAGAACAAAGCACATTGAGGTGCATTATCACTATGTGCGGGAGAAGGTTTTACTAGGTCTCATTGATCTAGTTTATGTCAGCACAGAGGATCAGGTAGCTGACATCTTCACGAAAGCATTGGGCGCAGAGAAGCTGCGCAAGTTCAGAGACCTGCTTGGTGTGCAAGATTTGGGATTGAGCTCGAGGGGGAGTGTTGAGATATCGAGCTCCACACTCGAGATATGCCAGGGTGACCATTGTGTACTTATGTCACCGACTTGTTAGCTGGAGATGCGGTTGGTACACCACCCATGAATAATAGCTGGATGACAGCTATCCTTATCCACTATAGTTTGTGGCTCAGTTAGTATGCCACCTTAGTTAGTTGAGTTTGGTTTGAGACCCACATATAGGGTTCTTCTATTTCTTTGTACTAGAGTTCTTTTGGCTTTCACAACTAAGAAGAGGAAAACTGTTTTCAGCCTCCACCTTTGTGTGTATTCCCCCATTGTGATTGTGAGAAAGCCTCAAGTGAGACTCCTTCCCTCTCTCCCACAATCTTCACACAGATGGGTCGGTTGTCATTTATTGTGACAACATGAGCAGTATACACTTGGCAAAGAACCCAGTCTTTCATGCCAGAACAAAGCACATTGAGGTGCATTATCACTATGTGCGGGAGAAGGTTTTACTAGGTCTTATTGATCTAGTTTATGTCAGCACAGAGGATCAGGTAGCTGACATATTCACGAAAGCATTGGGCGCAGAGAAGCTGCGCAAGTTCAGAGACCTGCTTAGTGTGTGCAGGATTTGGGATTGAGCTCGAGGGGGAGTGTTGAGATATCGAGCTTCACTGGAGATATGCCAGGGTGACCGTTGTGTACTTATGTCACCGACTTGTTAGCTGGAGATGCAATTGGTAACACCGCCCACGAATAATAGCTGGATGACAGCTATCCTTATCTACACTAGTTCATGGCTCAGTTAGTATGCCACCTTAGTTATTTGAGTTTGGTTTGAGACCCACATATAGGGTTCTTCTATTTCTTTATACTTGAGTTCTTTTGGCTTTACACAACTAAGAAGAGGAAAACTGTTTTTCAGCCTCCACCTTCGTGTGTATTCCCCCATTGTGATTGTGAGAAAGCCTCAAGTGAGACTCCTTCCCTCTCTCCCACAATCTTCACATTATCATGGGCATTCTTCATTTGCGCTATCTCCTTCTACTTCCTCCCGGGCGAGCATCTTTGTGAACTCTGTAATGTGCGTAATAATTGGTTGTGGTAATTTTATTTTGTCTTCTACATCATACCCCATGTGCTTCTTTGTTTTCTTTGAGCTTGATTTCCAGGATACTATGACTGTCTCTGTGGAAAGTCTTGAAATTGCTTCATGGTTTGGGACCCATTCCTTTTTCAAACAACTACTATACAATGTACTGTTATCTTGGTTCTCCTTCTTGCCCCTTGGCTCATACCATACCGCTGTAAATGTTGTAGCTCTCCCCCGGTCATCCATGCTCACGTCAACTACTTTTGCAACCCAAAACTTCACGTTCTCATGTTCATCATCCGATGGTCGAACTGCAACAAAACAATGGACATCTATGTCTATTTGTGGCATAAACTCTCTCTTCTTGGGTCCACAATATGGACGTGGGAGCAATGATTCAAACTCATTTTCAAAGAGACCACATGCTGGACGCAAGTCATTACCAACATTTGGCCAAAATAAAGGCCGTTCTGCCTTAATATCATCTTCTCGCATTTTTGCAAGGTCCTTTATCAATTGGTAGGTCTTGCTAATTACAACAGTAGTGTGTTCCTTCCAAGAGGGCTTCCAATCAGGAAATCTCCGGAGCATTTCCTCTTTGTATGCAATAAAAGCTTTTAAGCCTTCTATTTCACCTTTGGATTTCTCGCTGAATCCTTTTATAGGAGCCCATGTTGGATGCATTTCTTTGCTCGGGATTGAAGTTAAGAGAGAGTAAGATTCTTCAGGTTCCCATTTTGTATCAAGAGAATAGTGTTGCCATTGCATCACTGGTTTTTCATCCTTTAAGAAAAATCGAAAATAGTGTGGAGCGCTATGACCAATCAGGGCATCACCACCTTTTTGTATGAAAGGTAGAATAAAGCTCTTCCAATCATACATCCTCTCAACCATTGAGCATATTGTTCCTTCCTTATGGCCACCAACTTGCCTCCCGCATTTTCTTATCAAGTCATCCATTGTCTCCATGTCCTTGTGTTTTAGTTCTCTTGAAACTGTGCTAAATACCTGATCGATATCCTCATGTGTGTGCCCAACCAAAAAAAACCCAACTTCAATCTCATTGAAGATTCTATGAGCGATTAGCATTGAGCAAAATGCAAAGAAGGGTACATTCTTATTCTCTTGTCCGCAATTGTCTGCTTGTATTCTCAAAGTTGCTGGTAGGCGACCTTTTTCTGCATGTACATTGTGAATTGCCTTCATAACGGATGTTACAACTTGATTGCTATCGTGTAGATGCAAGGAATCAATCCATATGTCTGCAAAAAACTTAAATCCGTGCACTAACACTCCACATAGATGTGTCTTTAAAAAGTATTTGCCTTGTAGCCTAGGTGGAGTGTTAACGAATCGAGGTAATGTTGTTATATTTTGATCCATACCATCTACAATAATGCACATGTACTCATTTGGGTGAGAAATAGCTTGCTCCTTCCAAAATGCATATTTTATTCTAGAATGTCGAACAAGTCCATGATGAAATTCTCTCTTTCTTTTATAAGCTTCTTTTTGTTCTCTGGAGATGTTGCACTCTCAAGTGCTCGCTTTAGATCATCACAGTCGTTGCACTTTGACATTTTTTGCCTCTTTGGGATTTTAACATGTCCAAAGCTTTTTTTTCAAAGAGTATACAAAGTATGAAAAGATGCCGGTGCATGCCCTCTTTGCCTCTGTGTTTCTCCAATAGAGTTAAATACTTCTTTTTTGGTCAAACCTATCGGAAGATGCATTTCTGATAGTTGGGGTTGCGGTAAAGCATTTTCATAAATGTAATCTTTCAAAATTGCTGTTGCCGCAACCGTTGAGGCTCTTGTTTTGGGCCTTCCTATGTTTCCATGAATGTTAAATTTAACTCCATACTTTGCTTTATTAGCCAAATTCCAATATGTGCCATGTGATAATCCTGTAATAATGCAATATGCATTATTGCATATACTTTTTCCATTTATAAGAGGCCTTATTTGATGTCCTGAACTTCGCCTTCTCTTATCATTTACAAGAAAGCAAGACAATCTCGTGAGTAGGTATTCATTTCTTCTGCTTCCTTTCCTTTGCCAGACATGTTCTCTATAACCCTTGATGTCATGTAAGTTAATGGATCGCATACATGTATGCTTACATCATGTAGATTGCATTGCTTTTAGCATAACATCTTCATTCATTACTCTTATTCTCTTTGGTTGCTTTTCTGGATCTGCCTGCACTCGTTGTCTTTTCATGCATCTGTATGTCCGTTTTGGGACCTTCTGTTCATTCTTATTTGGATTTGTGTAGTTCTCCTTGTAAGATTTATTTGTCACGTTGTTTTCATGAGATGTTGCATCCTTGATCTTATCACTCTGACAGTCAAATACTGAATATTCCTTTGTTGATGTCATCCTTGCTTTTGATACATTCGTCAAACCATTTGTAACATTTACAAGTTCACAATCAAAGTCAAACACCGAATAGTCCTTTGTTGATCTCATCCCTACTTTTGATACAATCGTAGAACCACTTGTCACAATGGCATTAGAGTGTCCCGAATGATCTTCAAACTCATCTATTCCTGAGAGAACATAACTCATTGATGCACTTTCTATGGATTTCACAACTCCATAGTCAGTGGTGATAGAGTGTCCAGAATGATCTTCAAACTCATCTATTCCTGAGAGAACATCGCTCATTGATGCACTTTCTATGGATTTCATAACTCCATAGTCTTGAAACTCCTCTACTCCAGAGAGAACATCACTCATTATACTATCGTGCATGATTTCTATAATTCCATAGTTACCTACTTTGACTCCAAGAACTTTATCAGTATCCATGAAGCCATCCATGCTTGAAGATATAACACTTTTCACATCTTTGCCCAAGTTCTCAATGTGCATGAACTCATCCACCCCGGATAAGGCATCACTTGTGAAATATTTTTCTTTCTCGGTACCAATGAACTCATCGACTTCTGATAAGACGTCAGTGCTATAGTTGAGTGCATTGGAATCATCCATCTCTGAAGGAATAGAGCTTGGTACATTGGCATATTCTTTCAATTCTTTGATGTTGTAGTATACATTATGTTTATCATTAAAAACCACATGCCGAGTCTTTCCAATCTTTAAAAATTGCATGCTCCATCTCAAATCCTTACCTACCTCATAGTAGGGACCATCCAATGACATTGAGTTATCATCCATACCATCATCAGTAACTTTTTGAATTCTCATCTGCGCAAATGTCCAGTGTTCAACTTGTTCAAATCCCAAGACTTGACCTTCTGCTACATACTTATTTGTAAATGATAACATTTGTAAAATATCTCCCACTCTAAAATCCAAAGATATGCACTTTGTATTCCTGATGACATGTGTTGGATAAGTCTCATCTCTGTCCCATGCAATAAATGCTTTGTTGGAAGTATTATAGGGCATAACATCTCCAAGGATTTCCATATCCCCACACTTATGCTTTAGCTCAACATGTGCACTAAGAATCCTTGATACGATAACAGCTACCTTATCTTCGCCAAGTCTTCTAAAGTGACAAATAGAATTTGGATCACTTTCATGGATTGTAGCAAATGCAACTACTTCTCTTTTGCAACATAAAATCACCTCCATCCCCAGAATAAATTTTATAGCCATCTCCTTTGTGAGTTTCCTTTGCAAACAAGCTGTAACAACCATTATAAAGAACATTAGTCTCTTCTCAATAATCTAGTTTATTAATGATTTAAAAATCCAGAACGTGCTTGAAAATTTAATTAGACACTAACCAATAACAACCGTAAACCAATAACAACCCTAAACCGTAAACCAAAACAACCCTAAACCCTAACCAATAACAACCCTAAACCCTAACTCCCAAACCCTAAACCCTAAACCCTAACTCCTAAACCCTAAACCCTAACTCCCAAACCCTAAACCCTAAACCCTTAACCCTAACGCCCAAACCCTAAACCCTAAACCTTAACTCCCAAACCCCAAACCCTAAACCCTAACTCCCGAACCCGAAACCCTAAACCCTAAACCCTAACTCCTAAACCCTAAACCCTTAACCCTTAACCCTAACCCCCAAACCCTAAACTCTAAACCCTAACTCCTAAACCCTAGATCCTAAACCCTAAACCCTTAACCCTAACCCCCAAACCCTAAACTCTAAACCCTAACCCCCAAACCCTAAACCCTAACTCCTAAACCCTAAATCCTAAACCCTAAACCCTAACTCCCAAACCCTAAACCCTAAACCCTAAATCCCAAACCCTAATCCCTAAACCTTAAACTCTAACTCCCAAACCCTAAACCCTAACACCCAAACCCTAAACCCTAAACCCTAAACCCTAACTCCTAAACCCTAAACCCTAAACCCTAACTCCCAAACCCTAAACCCTAAACCCTACCTCCCAAACCCTAAACCCCAAACCCTAAACCCTAAACCCTAAACCCTAAACCTTAAACTCTAACTCCCAAACCCTAAACCCTACCCCCAAACCCTAAACCCTAAACCCTAACCCCCAAACCCTAAACCCTAAACCCTAAACCCTAACCCCCAAACCCTAAACCCTAAACCACCAAACTCTAAACCCTAACCCTCAAACCTTGAACCCTAAACCCTAACTCACCAAACCCCAAATCCTAAACCCAAACCACGAAATCCTAAACCTTAAATCCTATGAGTGTTTTCAAGTAATATCATTTATTTAAGTAATAGTTTTAATTAGAATTCATAAGTAATAGTGGAATTGATAGTTGGGAGGGTGGTAGTGGGAGAAAGGGAGAGTGGGAAAGTGGAGAAAGGGAGTGTGGGAGGGTGGTAGTGGGAGAAAGGGAGAGTGGGAGAGGGAGTGGGAATGGGGGCGGTGGGGGTGGGGGTGGGAGGATGGGAGTGGGAGTGGGAGAGGGAGTGGGAATGGGGGAGGTGGGGGTGGGAGTGGGAGAATGGGAGTGGGAGTGGGAGAGGGAGTGGGAATGGGGGAGGTGGGGGTAGGGGTGGGAGAATGGGAGTGGGAGTGGGAGAGGGAGTGGGAATGGGGGAGGTGGGGGTGGGGTGAGGGTGGGAGGATGGGAGGATGGGAGTGGGAGTGGGAGGGGTGGGGAGTGGGAGTGGGAGGATGGGAGTGGGAGAGGGAGTGGGAATGGGGTAGGTGGGGGTGGAAGTGGGAGGGGTGAGGTGGGAGGATGGGAGTGGGAATGGGGGAGGTGTGGGTGGAAGTGGGAGGGGTGGGGTGGGAGGATGGGGGAGGGAGTGGGAGTGGGGGAGGTGGGGGGGGTGGGAAAATGGGAGTGGGAGTGGGAATGGGGGAGGTGGGGGGGTGGGAAAATGGGAGTGGGAGTGGGAGAGGGAGTGGGAGGATGGGAGTGGGAGGGGTGAGGTGGGAGGATAAGGGTGGGAGAATGGGAGTGGGAGTGGGAATGGGGGGGGAGGGGTGGGGGTGGGAGGATGGGAGTGGGAGTGAGAGGTGTAGGTGGGAGGATGGGAGTGGGTGGGAGAATGGGAGTGGGAGTGGGAGTGGGAATGGGGGAGGTGGGGGTGGGGTGAGGGTGGGAGTGGGAGGGGTGGGGTGGGAGGATGGGAGTGGGAGAGGGAGTGGAAATGGGGAAGGTGAAAGAATGGGCGTGGGCGTGGCAGTGAGAATGGGGGAGGTGGGGTGGGAGGATGGGGGTGGGAGTGGGAGTGGGAATGGGGTGGGAGTGGGAATGGGGTGGGAGGATGGGAGTGGGTGGGAGAGAGAGAGAAGATAATCTAATAGAGAGGCCAATGGGAGAGGAGATAATGTTATAGAAGGACCAATGAGAGAGAAGCACTTAAAACCCTAGTTTTTCTTATATATACTCTCATTGTTTCTCTCATTTCAACAAGGAAGAGCAAGAGGAGAAGCAAAAAGAGGAGGAAGAGCAAAAGCAAGCACAAGCATCGATTTCAACTTTTTTCCAGGTACTTTTTTTTAAATTTGTATTCTTTGAAATTTTATTATAGAGAGAGAAAAGTGAAGGAAAGATTTTTAGAGAGAGAAAAGAAGAGAGAGAGTCTTGCTGCCTCGGCAGCAAAAGAGAGAGAGAAAGAGAGAGGGAGAGAGAGGAGAGAAGGGGGGGGAAAGAGAGGGGAGAGAAAGGGAGGGGGGAGAGAAGGGGGAGGGGGGGAAGAGAGGGGAGAGAGGGGGGAAGCCGCGAGGGGGGGGAGAGAGAGAGGGGAGGGGGAGGCCGCTGCCGCAACAGCGCGCCGCAACAGCGCAGAGGGGGGGAGGGAGGGGAGGGAGAGGGGAGGGGAGAGGGAGGGGGGGCGGCGAGAGAGGGAGGGGGGGCGGGGAGAGAGAGGGGGGAGAGGGAGGGGAGGCGAGGGGGGAGACGGAGGGGAGGGGGCCGCTGTCGCTGCCGCGGCAGCGAGAGAGGGGGAGGGGGGGGAGAGGGAAGGGGGGGGGCGGGGGCAAGGGGGGGGAGAGAGAAGGGGGGGTGGTGAGAGGGAGAGGGGAGAGGGAGGGGTGGGGGCCGCGGCGAGAGAGGGAGGGGGGGCGGTGAGAGGGAGGGGGGAGAGGGAGGGGAGGGGGCCGCTGCCGCAGCAGCGGCAGCGAGAGAGGGGGAGGGGGGGAGGGGAGGGGGAGGGGAGGGGGGAGAGGGAGGGGAGGGGGGGTGGGGAGAGAGAGGGGGGAGAGGGAGGGGAGGCGAGGGGGGAGAGGGAGGGGAGGGGGCCGCTGCCGCGGCACAGCGAGAGAGGGGGAGGGGGGGAGAGGGAAGGGGGGGGCAGCGGGGGCAAGGGGGGGGGGAGAGAGAAGGGGGGGCGGTGAGAGGGAGAGGGGAGAGGGAGGGGTGGGGGCCACGGCGAGAGAGGGAGGGAGGTCGGTGAGAGGGAGGGGGGAGAGGGAGGGGAGGGGGAGGGGAGGGGGGAGAGGGAGGGGAGGGGGGGAGAGAGAGGGGGAGGGGGGGAGGGGAGGGAGAGGGGAGGGGGGAGAGAGAGGGGGGGGCCGCTGTCGCGGCAGCGACAGCGAGAGAGGGAGGGGAGGGGAGAGAGAAGGGGGGGGAAAGGGAGGGGAGGGGAGGGGGAGAGAGAGAAGAGGGGGGGCCGCGGCCGCTGCCGCGGCAGCAAGAGAGGGGGAGGGGGGGGAGAGGGAAGGGGGAGAGAGAGAGAGAGAGGGAGGGGGGAGCGAGAGAGGGGGAGGGGGGGGAGAGGGAAGGGGGGGGGGCCGCTGCCGCTGCCACGGCAGCGAGAGAGGGGGAGGGGGGAGAGAGGGAAGGGGGGAGGGGGCAGGGGCAGCGAGAGAGAGGGGAGGGGGAGAGAGAGAGGAGGGGGGGCCGCGGCCGCTGCCACGGCAGCGAGAGAGGGAGGGGGGGAGAGAGAGAAGGGGGGGCAGCAAGAGAGAGGGGGGAGAGGGAGGGGAGGGGAGGGGGAGAGAGAGAAGGGGGGGGCCGTGGCCGCTGCCGTGGCAGCGAGAGAGGGGGAGGGGGGGGAGAGGGAAGGGGGGAGGGGGCGGGGGCAGCGAGAGAGAGGGGAGGGGGAGAAAGAGAGAAGGGGGGGCCACGGCCGCTGCCGCGGCAGCGAGAGAGGGAGGGGGGGAGAGAGAGAAGGGGGGGCAGCGAGAGAGAGGGGAGGGAGAGAGAGAGGGGGAGGGGGGGGAGAGGGAAGGGGTGGGAAGAGGGAAGACAGAGGGGGGGCCACTGCCGGGGCAGCGAGAGAGGAGGGGGGGAGAGAGAGAAGGGGGGAGATGCGAGAGCGAGAGAGAGGGGGAGGGAGAGAGAGAGAGGAGGGGGGGGCCGCTGTCGCGGCAGCGAAAGAGAGGGAGGGGTGGAGAGAGAGAGAGAGAGAGGGGGAGAGAGAGAGAGAGGGGGAGGCCGCTGCCGCGGCAGTGAGAGGGAGAGAGGGGGGAGAGAGAGAGAGAGAGGGGAGGGGGGGGGAGGTCGCGGCAAGTGAGAGAGAGAGTGGGGAGGAGAGTGGGGAGCGCAAGTGAGAGAGAGGGAAAAGGTGAGGAGAAAGGGAGAGAGAGAGAGAGAGGGGAAATGAAGAGGAGGGGAGAGAGTAGACTAAGATGAGAGGAAACATAGACTAGAGCGGAGAGGAAAGAGAGAGAGAGAAGAGTGAGAGATGAAAATTTAGAGAGGGAGGACACGAGAAAGTACGATCGAGATAGAAAATCTTACCAATGAAGAGGAGAAATGAGTGCGCAACGATCGAGACAAGATGAAGGAGCTACGATCAATGAGGCATATGAGAGGAGATTGGTATGTGATTTAGTCTAAACTTAAACAAACAAAACTATAAACCTTGGTGTTTGATGAAAATTTAGAGAGGAAGGGCACAAGAGAAAGTACGATCGAGATAAAAAATCTTACCAATGAGGAGAAAAAATGAGTGGGCGACGATCAAGAAGAGATAAAGGAGAGATGTTTTGATGGAAGAATTTGGGAGCTACGATCAATGAGGCATATTAGAGGAGATTGGTGTGTGATTTAGTCGAAACTTAAACAAACAAAACTATAAACCTTGGTGTTTGAAAAGAGAAACGTGTGGAAACTAGAATTTCAAATTTCCCACCTTTTTTTAAACTATGAATCCTTGTGTTTGAAAAGATAAACGTGTGAAAACTTGAAAATTGTGATAAAAGACAACCTTGTGTTTCAAAAGACAAACGCGTGGATGTGAAAATTGTGATAAAAGACAACCTTGTGTTTCAAAAGACAAATGCGTGGATGTGAAAAGACAAATGTATGCTAAAAGCAAAACTTGTAGAAACTTGAATTTTAAATTTTTCTTTGTTTTTGAATTTAAAATGAGTTTCACTTTCATTTTTAATTTACTAGTTTAATTTAGACTATAATGCATTTTGTTTTGGAATATAAAAAGTATAATTTTAATTTTATTACATTTTAAATTAAAATTTTAAAAGTAGTTTAACTTACATTCGTTATTATTACTTTAATTTATTTCTTTTTAGGGAGAATTAATATATTCTTCTAGGTAAATATTAAATTTTTAATTTTAAGTCTTGTTTTCTTTATTTTACGTTATTTTTTCATAAACTTTAAGTTAAACTACTTTATAGTTTTTATTATTTAAATTCAAATTTATTAAGATTTTAACTTCTTATTAATGTGAATGTAGGTAAATATTAAATTTTTAATTTTAAGTCTTGTTTTCTTTATTTTATGTTATTTTTTCATAAACTTTAAGTTAAACTACTTTATAGTTTTTATTATTTAAATTCAAATTTATTAAGATTTTAATTTCTTATTAATGTGAATGTTCAATTCTTATGAGTTGTAAGTAAATTAGTTTTTGAAAATATAAATTTTATCTTTTTTAAAATGAGAAGGAGAAGGAAGAGAGAGAGAAGGGGGGGGGCCGCTGCTGCGGCAGCGAGAGAGAATGGGGGGGGAGAGAGAGAGAAAGGGGTGGGAGGATGGGAGTGGGAGAGGGAGTGGGAATGGGGAAGGTGAAAGAATGGACGTGGGCGTGGGAGTGAGAATGGGGAAGGTGGGGTAGGAGGATGGGGGCGGCAGTGAGAGAGAAGGGGGGGAGAGAAGGGGGGGAGAGAGAGAGAGAAAGGGGTGTGAGTTTAAAAAAGATAAAATATAAATTTTATCTTTTTTAAACTCACAACCTTAGTGTATTAAAAAGAATAATGGAAAATAGATTATTTTTTGCTTTTAATTCGCAACCTAAGGATATTAAAAAGAACAATGGAAAAGAAATTATTTCTTGCTTTTCTTCGCTTCGACGGTTGGTGTAGTCTAGATTAGCATAGATTAGTTTGTCCTTAGAGGAGAGAACTCCAAAAAAACCAATCAAAGCCATGCTCAAAATTTCCCGACCAGTTCCTAATCGGAGTCAGTCCATTCGTTCACATTCGGTTTCACTGTCACAACAACCCTACCATTTAAGCAACGATTAAGGTTTTTAAACTTTCAAGATGATTGAAAGTTGTATCAGTGGACATGACAGATTAGAGTTGTGGAAGTTGACAGAGCATTTTACACTTATATCAGTTGCGAGAGTTGATAGAGCATTTTGTACTTATATATGATAGACTTCAAATTTGTATTCAGAGATCATTGTAAATCCTTATTTTTTTTCACATTTATGCTCTAAGCCTTGTAAAGCCTTTTAGGCTATTCCCAAAGCATTTATGCTCTAAGCCTTGTAAAGCCTTTTAGGCTATTCCCAAAGCATGAAATTGATACTTATATGATTGGGAAGAATAAAAACTTGAGGTGTATTAATGGGACTCATTGTACTTTTCATTTTTCAAAGTAATTGTAGTTTGTCAAAGTACTTAAAATTTGTGTTGTGCTTGAATACAGGATGGATCTTGAGGCTACAACATTTTTCAATGGTATGACACTGAAATACAATGGAAGAATTTATGCCCCAAAGGACTTCACAAACTGGACAGTTGTTGACACAACAAAGAAAGCATGGTTCTTGGTCTTAAGTAAAGGAAATCTCATTCTAGTGATGACAAAGAGAGAGTTAGAGAAAGATGAGTGCGCATCAAATGTATCTTTCTCAAAGAGCAATTTGATTCAAGGGGGCACCTTAGTAGGAATAAAAATTGAAAAAGACAGTAGTACAATGATGATTTACACAAAGTCAAGAATGAGCAACAGATCGTTTCTTCTTTCTAAGAAAGATGCAATGCACTTTGTGATGCCACCGCCAAAAGCACCTAGATTTCCTGAATTGGTTCCTGCATTGGAGATCCTTCAACATGTGTGGGAGGAATTTCCCATTGAGGAAGCAAGAAAAATGCAGTCAAAGATTATCCTTGAATACTTTCAGGGTGTCATCCAACAAGGTTCAACTTCATTGGAGGGACCTAAGGTGCAAGAATCCACACATGAGAAAGGAAGTGATGAGACACGCCATGTAGATTTGGTTCATGGTAATACAAATGAGAGAGGAAGTGGAGTGGATGAGACAGAACACATTGTAGCAATGCATGAGGGTCTTGTACACGTGGATGCTTACAAGGGATCTACATCTGAGACAGGAATTGAATTGGTGGAGACCGGACATGCACATGCATCTCAGACAGAAATTGAATTGAGTGAGACACGACATGCATCAGATAAGACAAGACATGCACACACATCTCTTGTTCATGGTATTACTCACTTAGATGGTGTAACTCATGAAGTTGATGGAATAACAGAACAAGTGAAGCCCTTAAGTATACCTGAAGTTGAGGCAATAGAAGAAGAAATAGGGCGATCTAAAGTAGTTCACATTGAGCCCCTAAAAAATAAACCTCGACATCAAATGCAAAAGGCAAGTACTTCACGAGCTACAGTTCCAAGTCTTATAACTGGAAAAAGAGGTCGTTCATATACAAAGAAAGGGCAAAGAAGAGAAGAGGAAGAACATGAAGAGGATGCGGAGGGTCTTGAAATGGAGTCAGATCTAGAAGCAGAAATGTTATCAATGAAGAACCTAAATCTTCGCTTGAATGAGGCTGTGACAGATGAGGATCCGGGATATATATGGGGCCAGAAGACTCAAGTTATACATGCTTCAACAGTGGTCAAAGCAAGTGTCTTCACCAACAGCAGGACCTTAGATACAGCCTATGCTGAAAAGATTTTTCAGGCTTTGATTGATGGAAAAAAACCAGTTGTTTCTAATTTGGTACTCTGTCCAAGAACATTTTGGCCGGTCATGGGAGATTATAGTCAATCCATCAATTTCTCTCAGCCTATAGATTTTGAGATGCAATTCACTAAGTTCCTCGGAAAACAAGTTCCCTCACTTCAAGAAGGACAGAGTTCAGTGAATGATCCAGAACGACATATAAGGGATGCCAAGAGAAATTTCTTAGCTCATTGTACATTTGAGGCAATAGATGGTCAGCACTATGCCTATGCTTGTAATGAGCGCTCTAGAGATGCATACAAGAAACGAGAAATTACTTATCAAACCTTCGCGAGTGTGCCTCAATTTCACTACTATTCTGCATGCATCTGTATCTTCAAGAACGAGAAAAAATATTTGATTGAGTCGAAAAGACTTAATCATGACATTTATGCACTACGAAAAATCACCTCCACTTCAGAGATGTTGCTCAAAGCTAGGACCATATGGAAAACTTTTAATTCTCCTTTGACCACTCTCAAAAGAACTGCAACTAAAGTGGAAGCGGATAATCTTGTTGACTTCTACACATGCTTGAGTGCCATTGTACCAAGGGGAAAGCAGGAAAGAGCTGAGGTGATTACAAGCTTCAAGACAGTAAGGGATAGGTATCAAGACTACACAAGCATACTTTTCCGTAGTGATGAAGTTTTTCATCAGATCAAAGACGTGTGTCTTGCATGTGAGAAAGGAGATGTTACATATGAGGCTCCATCATTGATTAAAGAGAAGGCAAAGAAGATTGAGAAAAAAGAGATGACAGCTCGGATGTGGAGGCCTTTAAGAAACCTACCAGACAAATACGCAAGTCTTGCTGCAGAGAAATTAATGTCCAAAGAATGGTTTTTTGGCAAAAAGGATAAAGATCATTGCATGGAAGATAACATCATCCAACAGGTCAAGCGTGATGCAGTAAAGAGTGCAATTGAATATTTATTGGGAGAAAAAAATATTCCAATTAGCCAATGTAAAATTGATCATAACATTGTGAGGCAGATGGCATCAGCTTTACCGTCAGCTAAACAGAAGGCTTGGGCGCATAAATGGGTGAAGGTAGAAGATGATGGATCTGAAATTACTCCCTCTATGAGAAGTGACATTCCGGAAAATGTGTATGCATATGCACAAAAAGTCATCAATAACCACACTCTCAGAAAAGAAAAAACTTTGAACAAGGGCTTTTATTTCATACATGAAATCATTTCAGAGTCTGGAAAGAGTGTTGAGTGCAAGGGAGTTTCATTGAGTGATTTTTTGTCCGACGACACTGCTTGGGAGAGACCTCAGCTTTTCTTTGTCTATGAAATATCACCGGATGACATCCGTCCACTCCTTGACAGAATATTACATACCACCATTGGTAGAGTGGGACAATGTAATATAGTCATATTTTCTGATAAAGATGACAAGGAACAAATGTCTGCTACCCTAGAAAAACAATATGGCAATGAGCTCAAGATTTACAATGGGATATACTCAAGAAAAAGGGACAAGAGAGAATGCGGTCTCAAGATACAGAGTCTAGAAACCTTTTTCTTGTGCATGAAGAGCCCTTACAATGATCACTCCTTACAAAACAATATAAGAGGGAATGCAAAGAGATTGCAACTACTGCTGGAAGAGCATGAAGCTCCAAGTCCCCTCCATCGCACTGCAAATCACTATGAAAGGCCAGCAAAAAGTGCTGATCTTTTAATTAGTATGATGGAATTTTTGCTACCGTCCGGATGGGAAGTCACATTGTGCCGAATGGGACATCTGTTTGAAGCTCTTATCAGAAAAGGACACAATGTAAATATTATTGAGAGCCCTGCTTGCTTGGAATACCTTGATACCGTGGCTTCTCTCACAATAAAGTTTGATAAGAAAGGTCTGATCTCACATGAAGAGGATGACATAGAGCAGATCATGTATGATGAGAGCAAGAAAGATGATGAAAATGATCAAAGCTCTGGATATAATAGTGAGGACACCAGCGATAGCAAGGAAGCAGAAGAAGATGGATATGACACTGACCTTGCCTCTGAAGGTTACATAAAAAGACCACGAAGATATGTAGAGGTATGAAGACTTATGTTTAATTTTCTTTATTCATTTAAAGGTCTTTTTAAATTTATAATTAATTTAAAATTTTGAATCTCATAATTATTTTATCCTTTTATAGGAGAAGGGAGAGGAGGAGGATGAGGAAGACATAGTTGGAGCAGAGAATATAGAAAGCTCATCTCAAGAAAGCAAAGCTGCTCTGGCTATCCATCGGATGACTCTAGAAAATAATCATACATTGCAGCAAATGGAGAAGTCATTTCAACTTAGGTTTCAAGTTCGAGAACAACCTCTTACTTTTATATTCGATGAAGAGGACATTTCAATCCTCATAAACTTCAAGAAAGAGGTCAATGACAAGGTTATAATAGCCATCCTCAGGTTTGACACAAACTTTTTACTGACTTTATGCTTTTGTATTTCCATTGGATCAAATGAACTTATATTCTTTTCTTTTTATTGCAGTATGGTTTTACAACAGCTTCCACTATATATACAAAGATGTGCATATATGGTCGATCCTCTTGTTTCTAGTGTACTTAGCAATAAGCAGAAGACCATAGATGACGTTTTTAAGTGGTTGCACCCTATTGATTTGACTGCGGCGCGAGTTATCTTTACCGCATATCACGAGGAGTGAGTATCAATCCCTACCTAGCTTATCTCTTACATTGTGGAGGATTATATCAAATAATAATTATTCTTAATTGATAATGCAGCTTGCATTGGAGCTTGGTAATTGTGGACATCTTAGCCAAGCAATGCTTCTTTGTCAATTCAATAGCATCTATCCATGGCAGTGTGTCAGAGTAAGTATAACCTACTTGTGTCATAATTATGTCAATGAGATGCATCCTATGCAATGCGCACATTCATTTATGTTTTCTATTTTGATGTGTAGATCTGCTCGAAAGTTGGTAAGTGCTATAGATGCACTTATGCAAATGGAGGGTGGCTTGGAAGATCAAATAGATTATGTAACATGCGCTGCAGCAGCTGTACTTAGTGATACCAAGAAGACAGTAGATGATGTTTGTTCAATTCTACAACCTTTAGACTTGGATGGCATACTACTTGTCTTTATGCCATACTATGAGAAGTAAGTATGGTCTCAATCTTTCTTTTACTCTCTTATTTATAATATTGTGTCAATTAATACTTAATATTGTGATAAATCTTATCGCTCTTTATTGGTGATGTATTTCACATTGGAGCCTGATAGTATGGGACCTTGATGACAACCATTGTTGGTTTGTCAACTCAATTACAGGCTTTCACGGGGTGTTCAAGTAAGTGTTCTTTTATCATATCATTATGAACATGCATCTTACTATTTACTACACAAATTCACTTTGTCATATGTCATGATGGACAGGTCTGCAAACAAGTTAGTTTCTGCGATTATGAAAATCAGGGAGCATCAAGACCAACCAAATTTCCAGACACGCCTCGCAGTGGAGCAAAAAGACATGTTTAGTAGTGGGTGGAGAATTGCCTACAACTTCATGTTGTATCTCAATGAAATTTTTGAACATGTCTATATAGAAGCATATACCAAGCTCGAGCTACAAGATTTTGTGGCTAAGACTGTTCACTATCTAACTGCTATCATTGGGAAACAACATGATGGACTCAATGAAGAACCTGAGGGAGCCAAAGAAAAAGAAGAGACAATTCAGTCTCCTTCTGTATCACAGCCTCAAGTAGAAGCATTACAGTCTACACTTGAATTAGAGACTCAATGCATTCTTCCTACACAAGAAGTGGAGACTCAATGTGCATCTACAACATCACATCTTGTAAAGGAGGAAGAGATTAAGTCTATCCCAATTGCACCAGAAGTAGAATCTCAATGTACACCATCCACACAAGTAGAGACTCAATGTACTCTTAGAGAATCACAGCCTCAAGAGGACTCATCAGACTCTATTCAGTTGTAAAACATGTAGAAAGAAACATGAGTCCTTGAAGATTTTTATCTTGTTTGTATTGATTAATGATAGTGTTTTTAAAACTTATGTTAAATGTTGCAATACATTAGGATATTTTATGATATTTATTCATTACAATACATTAGGTTTTACTTTTTTGAAAGTCTAATTTATTATGTACAATAAATATCTTATGATGAGAATCTAATAATTATATCATTCTTATGTTCCATCACTTTATTTTATAGATTTCAATGTACTCAAAATCTATCATTTATTATGTACAGCAAGTCTAACTTATATTATATTAAAAGAATATCTCATGATGAGATTCTAATAATTACTAACTTATATTATATTAAAAGAATATCTCATGATGAGATTCTATTAATTATATCATTCTTGTGTTCCATCATTTTACTTTATAGATTTCAATGTACTATCACTATCTTATATGTCTCAAATGTCTCCCATTACGGTCTTGCATCCCATCATTTTATTTTATAATGTCTCGCATTACGATCTTGCATCTAGTCATCTCGCATTACGGTCTTGCATCTGTAGTTCTATAAATTCCCTAGTAGTCGTTCATCTTCTATATCTCACCCGCAGCATCTCACCCGCAGCAGACACTTCTTCCACTTTGCTCTTCTTACCTTACTCCTCTCCTCAAGCTTGCTCCTTCCTCTCCTCAAGCTTGCTCCTTCCATCTTGCCCACAGCCTTGCCTCCTCTTCTCAAGCATACTCCTTTCATCTTGCCTTATCTCCTCTAGTTACCTTCAGACACTTCTTCCACTTTACTCTTCTTACCTTACTCCTCTCCTCAAGCTTGCTCCTTCCTCTCCTCAAGCTTGCTCCTTCCATCTTGCCCACAGCCTTGCCTCCTCTTCTCAAGCATACTCCTTTCATCTTGCCTTATCTCCTCTAGTTACCTTCCTCACTCTCGTTACCTTCCTCACCTTGTTCGTCTTCTATATCTTTCCTCACTCTCGTTACCTTCCTCACCTCGTTCGTCTTCTATATCTCACCCGCAGTAAAAACTTCTTCCACTTTACTCTTCTTACCTTACTCCTCTCCACACTTCTTCCACTTTACTCTTCTTACCTTACTCCTCTCCTCAAGCTTGCTCCTTCCATCTTGCCCGCAACCTTACCTCCTCTTCTCAAGCATACTCCTTTCATCTTGCAGCCATTATGGATCTTTTTAAGGTAATCGATTCTGTCGAGCAAGCCATTAGTAGCCTCAAAGAATGGATTGCCGAGAACCAAGGAAAGAGAGAGGAGAGAAAGCAAAATCCAGCTCCATTAACCCAGTACGAGAAGGATGACTTTGCTTGTCAGAAGGGCTTAGAGAAGGAAGAGGAAAGAAAAATAAGTATGGCTACTACTAAAATAGATAAATTGCAGTCATATAGGAGAGAGTTGATAGACTTTCAAAGTGAGATATCTTCGCGTGTGGCTCATTATGGAAGATTTTCCCCCGAGGAAGCGCAAGCCATTTGGAACAAACAAAGTGTTATGTAGGAGAAAATTCATCAATCCTTACTTCTCTTCTATAATTTTAACTACATCGATGAGGAAGAGATGAGCTCAGCTCTTGAATGGGTTGAATTTAGGCTAAGGACTTGAAAATAGAAAATTCATCAAATTGAATGGTTGTAGTCTTGAAAATCTCAGGCTTAACTTTTGAAGGTGTTTATTAACACCATTAAATATTAAGAGAGTTTACAACAACTGAATCTTATTTTTTCATGTAACTTATGTAGTCTTGAAAATCTCAGGCTTAACTTTTGAAGGTGTTTATTAACACCATTAAATATTAAGAGAGTTTACAACAACCGAATCTTATTTTTTCATGTAACTTATGTAGGCTGCGTTAAATTTTATAATTTTAGTTTCATGTCCTTAAAAAATATATATAAAAATGCTTGTTTTTATGTTTTTATATGTGCTTTGAAGATTGGGTTTTTCTTAAATTTTATATGAAAACTAGTCCAAAAGTATATGTAAAAATGAATTTGTAAATTGACAAGTCCAAAATTAATGAAATAAGTGTTTTTATTATATTTAGATATTTATACATACATACATGCATAAATTCTCTCTCCCTCTCTCTCTCTCTCTCTCTCTCTCTCTCTCTCTCTCTCTCTCTCTCCTAGAGAGAGAGAGAGAGAGAGAGAGATGAATAAATATAAAAATCTATAAATGTATTATCTATATATATACACACAGAGTCATTGTTCAAGCCATTTTTGGGAGGTTTAGGGTCTTTTTCTATATATAGGTATCTTGCATGACCCATAACTTATGCATTGCTCAACGGAATTCAGTAAACTTTGCCTTCAAGTTATAGTACACATTTCAAACTTGAACGTGAGACCAAAAAATTATGGAATAAGGATTTGGAACGAGACCTATTAAAGCATTACAAGTGATGTGTTGCATCTGAAGCATGCATCCTTAAGACTATAGGATATGCAATTTATTCAAAACATCAAAATTTTATTTTGTACACACATGCACCAAGTAATCATTCAAAAGTACACTACATGAGCTTCTCCTCAACCCAAGGACACACCTAAATGAGAACATTAGGAATGGAGTAACAGGCCTCCAATGTTGTGCTAAAATGATGCAGACCCATTTGGGGGCACGCTCCACAACTTTTTTTTGATTTGTTGATAACCAAAATGGATTAAAAATTTGGAATCCAGACTACTACATGGTGGTCTTAAAACATTGATAGTTGTTGATATTGGTATCTAGATTCACCCTAAAATGGAAGAAGTTGAAAATGTGCAATTTGTGCATGTGCAAAGATCTTTTAATAAATCCAACAGTTTTGACAATTTTGAATTGTTTCATTTTCCATGCACTTGCTTGCTATATGGCTCATAAGCATGCCAAAGGTCATTGCATTTCATAATACATAGCATCAAACATGATAGCATGCCCATTGGCCTATTTGTATTTTAAAGCATTTGAGGACACATTGCACTTGCTTGGGATATCCAATTCTACTGACATGTATCACCAAAGGGGGGGAAACTAGCGGCTGAAAATTTTGCTACTCTCACAAATTTTGAATTTTCACACCTCTTGCCCATCAAATCTTAGAAGATTAAGTACCCACAACCTACCCCCACCCCCGCCCTGCAACTCACATGCACCTTGAAATGACCTTGTGCTGTCTTTAGTTTGACATTGTCATCTTTCGGGTAAGTTGTTTTCTATTCTTTGCTTGCCTCACAAGCTAGCTTCTCTCTGTTTTAGTTTGGCATTGTCATCTTTCATTGATCATCGCCATTGCAACATGCAGCTTGTCATGGCTTGCAAGAGAATCAGGCACAGGTTGTGAGATAGAAAAGCTAAAAAGCTTGGTTAGGGCACAAGGAACAAAAGACTCCTTGTAGAGCAGTAGTAGCAAGAAGTAACATCAAGCCATTCACATAAATACCAGTCTCAAGTCTTCACAAGCTTTAGTTTGCACCCTAAAGTTCATAGAGTGACAACCCTACCAACACCTCGAGAGATGCACGTAGAGTGGAAGCAATGTTTGATCATCCCAATCCGAGTAGTCTATGGTCTTGGCTTCAACAGAACGCAAGAAAAGGAGAGACAGCCTAAGTGCAAAAGTCATTGCAATAGTGGTGATGGCTTGGCACAAAAATATGAGAGTTTCTCCAAATAATGTGGACATCTGTAGAAAGCAAATGGGACACAAGATGTTTAACAAGCATGGCATACACATGCTTGATACAATGCAAGTCAGTGTTTGCTTGAACCATCCAGTGGTTGTTTGTGATTGAGCTTTGGGATAGTTTACTTGTTTCATTTTTTGATACAATGCAGGTGAGTGGCTGCCTAAACCAACCTGGTGGTTGTTTGTGATTGAGCTTTGGGATAGTTTACTAGGCTGGCTTGGACTTAATGTGATTTTCCTAAACCAGCCTAGTGGTTGGAATATCATGCAAACATGGCTAGATTTTATCTCAATTTTATGGATCAAAATCCTAACATTTCAATTGGGTAGAGGAGCTTTGAGAATTGCAAGCCTTGGTACATTAAGAAACTCAAAGACAAGAATGTTTGTTGTTGCCAATTTGCCAAACACGCATAGGCTTTGACTTGTGTAGGCAAGCTATGAATGACTTGAGATCTAGTTGTATTACAGCATTGCTCCATGGGGATCGATGCCCATGTCTCCCCAATGAATGTGCATTCTATAGGCCACCTAAATCCTCACCATGTGTCTCAAGAAAGGTGACCTGGATCCTCATCATGTGTCTCGAAATACCACCGCGCTTGTTTTTGTAAATTCCAAACGATAGATGAACCCCGCGCTTGTTTTTAATATATGCCAAACAACCACCGTGCTTGTTTTTAGTCATTTAATGGCACACCATGGGATTTAATTGCATTTTCCCTGTTTGCACACAAGGAAAATATCTCCCACAAACAGGTTGGTTCTCTATAACTATTGTCATATTTCAACCATGGGGTTGATGAAATATTAGAAAATGCATGTGTTTATGGTGTCCCCTTTAGGCTGGTTCTCTTTAACTATTGTCAAATTTCAACCACTAGGCTGTGACCACAAATCCTAAGCGAATGAATCGCATGCCATTTATCTTGTAATAATAGAAGCAAACCACTGCACTGGTGGTAATTAATATCCTAGTATGCAACCAACCACTGTGCTGGCGAACACTTATCCTGACCACTTATCCTATACTACCACCTTACTATCCTAAAACGGATCGTATTGTTGCAAAGTGCTATACTAAAAAAGTCCCCTTAATCATGGTTCTCTAAATCTATTATCAGAATTCAGTAACTAGACTGGTGACCACAAATCCTAAATGAATTGTAAGCTATAGAATCATATTGTATTATTGAAAAATGTCCCATCAAATTATAATGTCCAATTGAGTGAAGCAATCATAAGAAAATAGAACCTTTGAATCCAACTAAATGCAACATTTTCAAATTATAAATTTCGGCTAAGTTAAGCAATCATATCTAAGGACGGATAAATGATGAATTATTACTTTAAAACTGAAGTTATATAAAAAAGCCAAATGTATAGTCAGCCCCTAAAGTTATATACCCGGGTAGTATACAACCAAGTTTTACTCTTCTACATTTTCAAAAGAGACCACCATCATATCTAAGGATGGATAAATGCCAAGACAATTTACTACTTTTTTTTTTCAAAGAAGACAATTTACTAAACTCAAGTTCTATTGAAAACCCGACTATATTAGAGGGGTGGTCAGCCCCTAAAAAAGTCTTGGGTAACATATATCCAAGATTCTAAGAGATCAAGTCTGAGTTCTTTGAAAGACTTTATATTTACGCAAGGATTCCAAGACAAGGGCTCAACACTGCGCATAGTGGGAGCCTTCAGCAACATACTTTGCAAACTATGGGTTCTTATAGTATTGAAGGCCTTCCCATAGTTCCTCTTGTTAGATATCAATGCTCCACTCTTGTGTAACTATGCGGGAACCAGCTAACTCTACTTGTAAGGCCCCCATATGAGGAGAAGGCATTTGAGTAGCTCGGTTATCTGGTAGGTCCTTGTTTGGACACCAGATGGGGGCCATGTGTGGCCTGATGGATGGATGGAGTTGACACACTACCAACTAGGCTACATGCAAGTGCGGGAAGGCATCCCATGACTAACCGCACTGAGGGTAGATGGAGCATTTCCCGGGGTAGCCCACTCTTGGGTTGCGAGGTTCTGTTTGGAGCCCCAGATGATCCTGGATGGCTGTGGGCCAAACAAAGACCGTACGTCAATTGCTCTATTTTGTGCACCGATTCTATCGTGTGGTTGGTGGCCTATTTCGGGACTGATCCCCAATTGGCCAGTTTGGGTGGATTGGGTCAGTCACCCAATTAGGTCTAACTGACTACTAGTCGTGGCTATATAAGAGCAAGCCCATGAAGCCCATTTCATCACTGGCTACAACAACCGTGATTCCTTAGCATCCAACCTCCGTCCTCTGCTGTTTCCAGCTTGCCATCGAAGCTTCTTTCATAGGAGCACACAATTGGGAGGCAGCGCCATCTACTGTATCAGTTCTACATTAATCAAATTTTTGATTCTCCATACTATCTACTTTTCTCTCTTGCATACGAGATCTTGTTATCTGTTGAGCACAAAAATTGTATTGTTTTCTTACATGGTATCAGAGCCTGACTCTAGTAAGAAGATTTGGTAGTGTGTTTCTGTTTGCGAGCAGATTGTGAGAGATGGCCTAGCTCGTAAGACTGCGAATCCCACCATTCGGCGAAAGCGAAAAGTTGGACGGCACTAACTATCCACTCTGGAAGTTCAAGATGAAGACCATCCTAAGTGCATATGAGCTTTGGGATACTGCTACTGGGATGGACGTGAAGCCGGTTACGAGATCGGGGATCCAGCCAATGTAGGACAATAGATAGTACCAACTATGGATGAGATTGTTGTGTGGACAAGAACAAATGCAGATGCGTTGTGTTCTATTGTCTGCAGTGTAAGTGATTCTGTCATGGTGTTAATTCAACATGTCACCACAGCGGAGGAGGCATGGACGGTCTTGAAAAATCAGTACGAGACCACGAATTAGACGTAGATTCAGAATCTGGAGACTCAACTCACGAACAAGAAATTATCTGAGTCTGAAGTAGCAGAGAAGTTCATCACCAGGGTGAAGAATCTACGCGATCAGATGACTGCGATTGGCATTACCATCACCAGCAAGAATCTAGCATGAAGGTGCATACGGATTCTCCCACCAAAGTACGACAGTCTTGTTACAGCACTAAATACGGAGAATAAAAATCTGCCCCTCAACTTTGAGGATTTCAGCGCAATGCGTTTGGAGGAGGAGATGCATCAAAAGACGAGGACTAGAGAAGATTTGGCTTTCTATGCTGGATCAAAGAAAGGTAAGGGTAAGGAATATGGTAATCCATCTTCTTTTGATGATAAAAAGAGAAAGAAGAAGATCAAGTGCTTCTATTGCAACAAGGCAGGGCACAAGCAGAATGAGTGCTGGAAGAAGATTGCAGATGAGAAGAACGGAGTAAAGAAAGAGTCCAACAACAGCGCACAGGCAGTACTAGTAGAGCTATTCGTAGCAATTGAGGAGATTTTCACGGAGGCAATTCATGTACCTACAGATGAACCTTGGATCATTGACAGTGGTGCATCGTGCCACATGACCAGTCGAAAGGATTGGTATATACCTCTACATCCGGTAGGGAATGACATCCTGGTAGTAGTCAGCAATGATGCGAAATGTCCAA
Source organism: Dipteris shenzhenensis (assembly GCF_047967505.1). Lineage (NCBI taxonomy): Eukaryota > Viridiplantae > Streptophyta > Polypodiopsida > Gleicheniales > Dipteridaceae > Dipteris > Dipteris shenzhenensis. The sequence goes on along the minus strand of NC_141606.1, from coordinate 31,930,148 downwards.
CAAAAGGAAAAGGTACGATTGCTCTCAAGTCAGATGGAGTTGTAAAACAATTGTCTGATGTTCTTTATGTGCCAGACATCAAGAGGAACTTGTTGTCCATTTCTGCAATCACGAATCGGGACCTCAAAGTTCAATTCAATAAGAATGGTGCATAGATTCTGGATCTTCAAGGGAAGGTCGTTGGTAAAGGTACATAGCGCAACAATAGCTATAAACTCTCAGCTTTCAGTGCTCGAGCTGATGTGAAGAACACTAAGCTATGGCATGAGAGGTTTGGTCATCTAAACCTTAGTTCTTTAAAGGAGATGCATAAAAGTGGAATGATTGTAGACCTACCAGAAATTACAGATCTGCTCAATGTATGTGAAGCTTGCATGATGGGCAAGCAGCATCAACAGCCCTTTCCTAAAGAGGCTAGTAGGGCAAAGGCTCCTCTAGAGCTCATTCACACGGACCTCTATAGAAAGATGGAGACGGAAGCTTTGGGTGGTTCCTACTACTTCATGACGCTGATCGACGACTACAGTAGAAGGATATGGATATACTACCTGAAGACTAAAGACGAGGCCTTTATTAAGTTCAAAGAATGGCACGTAATGGTCAAGAAAGAAATGGGGAGGAAGGTGAAGAAGTTGAGATCAGACAGAGCTGGTGAGCTCACAGCAAGTGAATTTGAAAGTTACTGCAAAAGTCACGGGATCAAGAGGCAGAAACCCTCGCCACATACATCACAGCAAAATGGAGTAGCAGAGCACAAGATGCGCGTCATCTGTGAAATGGGCAAGCGTATGACAAAAGGGAAAGATTTGTCAAAGATTTTCTGGGCTAAAGCACGTAACACGGTGGTTTACATATTCTGAATCGTAGCTACATGAAGGCTGTGAATGGGATGACTCCACTACAGGCCTTTTCTGGTAAGAAACCTTCAGCTGCACATTTCAGAGTTTTGGATGTGACTGTTTTGTGCATGTCCCTGATGCTAACAGGACCAAATGGGAACCGAAGAGCCGGAAACGTATTTTCTTGGGCTACAGTGAAGAGGCGAAGGGTTACCATCTCTATAATCCTATTACCAAGAAGGTAATAGTAAGTCGCGATGTGGTCTTCTCAGAACAGCCGCATCAATTGGAGGAGGATGCTTCCTTCCCAGACAACAGGACTAGGATATCCATCCAGTACCACCACCAACAGTAGACCAAACTCCCCCAATGGTGCTTGGGAGGATTCAAGATAAAGAAGAGGAAGAAGAGCCTGCAGAACCACAATGGCAACAGCCATTCCCGAAGTGGGTAAAGTAGCTTTTGGACGGCAGAGAACCTCCAACCATTGAGGAGGAACCATCTGAAAACTGTCGGTCCAAGAGATTAGAGGAGCAAAGAAGGGCACAAGGAACACTTGGTCAACTATGCTTTGATGATAGAGGTGATCTGTACTAAAGAACGCAAGTGTCTTAAAGAGGCACAGGGTGATGATAGGTGGATGGAGGCTATGCAGTCGGAGTATGGCTCCATAATGAAGAACAACACTTGGGACCTTGTGGATCGACCACCAAAACACAAGGTAATCGGCACCAAGTGGGTGTACAAGTCCGACGGCACGTTGGATAAGTACAAGGCTCGGCTCATGGCAAAAGGATTCGCACAGGTACATGGTTTTGATTATCAGGATACTTTTGCTCCCACAGCTTGACTAACCACAATTCGTAGTGTTTTGGCTTTAGCAGCCCAGGGAAATTGGCCCTTGTTTCAGATGGATGTAAAATCCACCTTTCTGAATCGAGATCTCAAGGAGGAGATATACATGGAACAACCACCAAGTTTTGTGATCCCCGGTTCAGAAGGTAAAGTCTGTAAACTCAAGAAGGCACTTTACGGGCTGAAACAGGCCCCACGACCGTGGTACCAGTGGATTGATGCCTACTTTCTATAAAACAGGTTCAAGAGGAGCCCATCTGATGCAAATTTGTATATCTTCAGAGAAGGAGGCAAGTGTATGATCGTAGTCCTTTATGTGGACAACCTTGTCATAACAGGAAACCATGAAGAGAAGATCTCGCATACAAAGCATTCGCTAGGAAGAGAGTTTGAAATGAGAGACCTTAGACTAATGCATTTCTGTTTGGGGATTGAAGTTTGGCAAGAGCCAAAACAGATCTTCATTTCATAGCTGAAGTATGCTGGAGAGATACTGAAGGCATTTGGCATGGTTGAGTGGAAGACAGTTGGCACCCCTATGGAGGTTGACATGAAGCTCTCAAACGAGGATTCATCAACACTGGTGGATGAAGCGAAGTACAAAAGGCTTGTGGGCAGTTTGATTTACTTGTGCAACACATGGCCGGACATCAACTTTGCAACTGGTGTACTAAGTACATTTTCCAATAAGCCCCAAGAGAACCATTAGACGGCAGGGATGCGGGTGCTAAAATACATCAAAGGCACACTTGATTACAGCATCACCTATACCAAGGGCAACATCTTGACCGGATTCTATGACTTGGATGATTGGATTGGGCAGGAGACGTGGACAGCAGGAGATCAGTGATAGGTTACTGTTTCTCACTTGGATTTGGAGCTGTGTCATGGGTCAGCAAGAAGCAACCTACAGTTGCTCTTTCTTCTACCGAGGCTGAGTACAAATCAGCATGTTTTGCTTCTTGTGAGGTAGTGTGGTTGAGGAGGATTTTAGGGGACATAGGTGTAGTGCAGAACAAGCCTATGCAGTTATCATGTGACAATCAGACTTGCATGGTGATTGCAAAGAACCCTGTGTTCCACGGTCGCACAAAATACATTGAGATTCAATATCACTTTGTACGCGAGCTCATCATGGATGGAGATGTCGACTTGGTGTACTATTCGACTACAAAGAATGTTGCGGACATCTTCACAAAGGCTCTTGGAAGAGACTTGCTAGAGAGGCATCTTCATCGACTTGGCATTGGGCCAAAAAAGTAAGTTCACTTGCAGGTGGACATTGATGGGGGGTTTTAGATATCAATGCTCCACTCTTGTGTAACTATGCAGGAACTAGCTAACTCTACTTGTAAGCCCCCCATATGAGGAGAAGGCATTTGAGTAGCTCGGTCATCTGGTAGGTCCTAGTTTAGACACCAGATGGGGGCCATGTGTGGCCTGATGGTTAGACAAAGTTGGCACGCTACCAACTAGGCTACATGCAATTGCGGGAAGGCATCCCATGACTGACCACACTGAGGGTAGACAGAGCATTTCTTGGGGCAGCAGCCCACCACTATTGGGTTTCGGGCCCGTTTGGAGCCCTAGATGATCTCGGATGTCTGTGGGCCAAACAAAGACCGTAGGTTAGTTGCTCTATTTTGTGCATCGATTCCATCGTGTGGTCGGTGGCCTATTTCGAGACCGACCCCTAGTCGGCCAGTTTGGGCAGACTAGGTCGGTCACCCAATTGGGTCTAATTGACTACTAGTGGTGGCTATATAAGAGCAAGCCCATGAAGCCCATTTCATCACTGGCTACAGCAACCCTGATTCCTTAGCATCTAGCCTCCATCCTCTATTGTTTCCAGCTCGCCATCGAAGCTTCTTTCATAGGAGCACATGGTTGGGAGGCAGTGCCATCTATTGTATCAGCTCTACAGTAATCAAATTTTTGATTCTCCATACTATCTGCTTTTCTCTCTTGCATACGAGATCATGTTATTTGTTGAGCACAGACATTGTATTGTTTTCTTACACCTCTTGCAATATGACCATCTTGTGAATGACACTCTTGGGAATCCTATGTTACTCCTCCAAGTGATCAATCTCATCTATGACAATCTTGGGTTGCTGAGGGACCCCTTACAAAATGGCCTCAAGACAAGCAGTAGAAAAAGTGCCATTGCCTTTATGGCTTTCCATCTCTATTCCCCCGCTCTTCCTTCACTCGAGACCTATCGGGTTTTTAAACTAGTTTGCTCTCATGCTATCCAAGCTGTAATTGTTTACATATTCTAATATGTCAAATCAAGCCATCTTGACATGCTCAACAATGTAATCCAATGAGATCTTTGCCATCTTTGAAGAGGTCCTGTGTACCGATAGATTCCCCCACATTACATTGATGAATATGACAAGTTAGTTGTATGATAGTTAAGGCTAGAGGAGATAGGCACTGGCTAGAGGAGGTAGGCACTGGCAAGGAAATGCATTTTTGTTGGTTTAGGATTAACTACAACCCCCACAAAATATAACCTTTAGTAAATTCCAAACAACCACTACACTTGTTTCAATGAATCCCAATCAATAAATCCCAAACAAGGAAAAATGTAAATCCCAAACAACCACAAGTTCCTCCCCCCTCATCCCATTGAATTATTATGATCTTGGCTCTAATGACCGAGAAATTCTCCCATGGCAAGCATCTAATCACACATCATGGCTAGATGATGATGTATATGACTGCCTACACTAGGCTGGGCTACTTGCAACAGGCGGATTGTCTGCTCTTAGCAGCAATAGGCACCTAGAGTCACACAAACTGACATAATAAATAAAGGGAAAAAGAGTGGGATGGCGGCAAGTCTGGCAAGTCACCACCAAGTTGAGTTCTCTCTGCCAATGCCTTGAAAGAAGTTGCTATGAAGAAGGTTATATTCGATTACGAGGTGCTCGTATCGTCCCTTGCATACGAGGAGAAATGGGTCAAAATTGTAAGAAAGTCTTGATTACGATAGCACTACGAGATCCTTGTATTGTCCTCTCCATACAAGGCACTAGGTCAAAAGTGTAAGAAAGTGCTAACAAGGGTAAAAAGTGACACCAGGTCCTACCACAGTGGTGGTGTTGACAAGTGCTAAAAGTGTTTAAAGAAGTGTCACAAAGACAAAGTGCTAGCATCTTTGGATGTTATATGTTTTGTTGAAAGTTTGCTTCGGATGTAATTTATTTTGTTCCAATTTCGATGTAATACTACTATCGCAAAAACTATCGGATGTAATTTGTTTTGTTTCAATTTCAATGTAGTACCATTATCACCAAAACTTTTGTTGCTATTACTTCGGTAGTGAAAGTGACTCTAAAGAAGCACAAATGGCACATTCTTGCCCTCGTTTACATTTTACTGCAACCATAAGAATCATTTCACAAGAAACTATTGAAAAAATTGTTGTTACTATAGTGAAAATGGTTCACAAATGGCCTCATTTAGGATTTACTGCAACTAGTGCAATTGTTGCACAAGCAATTGTTGCAGAAGGACTAAAATAGCTCTAAAATAGGACTACATTTTTGTTAGCTTGGAACTAAAACACTTATCCATTGCCATGTGGCATAAATGTAAGGTTTCAAAACTTTAGAATGAAAAATGCATAACAGAGAGATGAAAGCCAGTATATAGAGATCTACAACTCTGAAAATACTCCACTGAATTGCACAAGAACTGATAGGTAGGGGTTTTAGGCATCCAGAATGCAATGGGATAGACGGTTTTAGAAACTGTGGTCTCAATCACTAGGTCCAACACACGGACTGAAAAACTTTTTTGGAAAGAGAATTGTTTGTAAACTCCACCAGAGTGTGAATGATGAGCAACATAGAATTTTAGGACCTCGAGTCCACCAAAACTGACAGATCTGCAAATGGTTACTCCAAACTTGAGTTCCAACACCCGCGGAGAAAAACGTAGAAACTGACACAGCGAGTCAAAAATCCAATGAAATGATCCCAAATTCAAGAATAAAGGCGTTTCCAAGCTCTTGAAGTGAAATGGACACCAAAAGCAAGCAATAGTTGCCTCTACAAGTCAATATGGAGTCTCTGTCATCGAAGGAACAGGGAAAAGCTTAAAAAACGACTTTCTCTTTGAAAACACTTAACAGGCTCTCAAAACCACTTCACAAAACCAAAGTGACTTTCCAAAGGTTCCTTCAAGGTCTCTGCGCACTCGGATGCAAGTAAAATCACCCACAAAGCTTCCCACAGAGCTTCTCCTTCCTCCCATAGAGCTGCTGAGCTTCCAAGCATTCACACACACTCAGCTAGATCACCCAAGCTCTGATACCAGTTGAGAGTGCTCTAAATAGAATCAAGAACGGAAGAGAGAGAGAGAAATAGAGAGCCACACAAGTTTTTAGTGGGTGCGCGACACCCTAATCTTCTTTTTCATTCATTTATATATGTGTTTGAGTATTGTACATAACCGGGGTAAAGGCACAGTGACCTTTAACCCCCCACAAAGAGAAGAATAAGGGGGGGGAGGAGGAGAGGAGAGAGAGAGAGAGAGAGAGAGAGAGAAAGAGAGAGAGAGAGAGAGAGAGAGAGAGAGAGGAAGGGGGGGGGAGAGGGAAAAACACAGAGGGGGAAAAAGGAAGAGGGGGGGGGTGGGGGGTTGGGTGGGGGGTTAAGGGGGAGGGGATGGAGGGGGGGGGAGTGGAGGAGATAGAAGGGGGGAGGGGGTTGATGGGGGTGGGGGGGAGGGGTGGAGGGGGGGTGGGGTGGGTGGAATGGAGGGAGGGGGGAGGGGGTGGGTGGAATTGAGGGAGGGGGGGGATGGAGGGGAGGTGGAGAAGGGGGGGGGTGGTGGAGAGGGGGGGTGGCGGGGGTGGAGGGGGTGGAGGGGGGGTTGGGGGGAGGGTGGTATGGGGGGGGGGAGGGGGGGTATGGAGGTTTTCCCAGCTCTAGCCAAACATATCAACCCCAAGCATCAACCTTGGGTTGCTACCTTAAGAAAATTTCCTTATTTCTTAAAAAGAAGCCACTTGAAAAACAAATCAAGCTAGGTAATGGACACGAATGCATAGAGCTTGAAATTTTGATCATTTCAACTTTTTAGAGAAGAGCGATCCGAGCTAACCATGAAAAGTTATGACTCAGGAAGAGTTTAGGGTTAATCCCTAAACCTACACCCATTTCCTATAAAAACCCACTCCACCCCCTCATTCTTCTTCTTCTTTCACATCTAGCCTACATCCTCTTCCCCATTCTGAGCCCTATGCAAGACACTCCTCCTCTCCATCAACCACCACCCTACTCCCATCCTCACACGGTGAGTTATTTCGAGCCCTTCTTGTTGCTACGATAACCTAGCCATCCACCCACCGTCCATTCGCCCTCAACAATCCCATTACATCGAGAAAGACTTGGAGAGCATTCAGGTGACCATCTCTTCCTCCCTTTGGATTTCCGTCAAAGCTTTTTGTCCGTCAAGTTTCCTCCAACCCCCTCCACCCCCCCCCCCCCTCCATCCCCTCTACCCCCACCCCTCCAACCCCCCCTCCATCCCCTCCAACCCCCCCTCCTCCCCCCCCCCCCCTCCCCCCATGCCCTCCATCCCTCCCCCTCCACCCCCACCCCTCCACCCCCCCCACCCCCGCCATTCTCCTCCACCACCCCCCTCCCTCCATCCCCTCCACCCCCACACCCCCCTCTACCCACACCCCCATCCCCCCCCTATTTGACTCTCCTTGCCCTTGAGTGTTATGTTCATGAAAGTTCATAGTAGTTTGTTTTTTACACATACCTGTGTATGTTTACTCGTTACTTGAGATGCTAGTCTCCCTGGTAATGGTGCTAAATGTTGGTTCTTTCCCATAGCTTCTATAGGAAGAGTAGGGTTTTCTCAATATGCAGGGTTCCGAGGCTTTTTGTCACCTACAGATATCTCGGGGTTGTCGTTTGTAGTATATGTGTAGCTTAGGACCTCGAGTCGCATTCCGGTGAGAGAAGTAGGCTTAAGTGTGCTGAGCAAATATAGTGCATGCATGTGTGAAAGGAACATGCATCATCATGGTTGAGGTAATGAAGGCTTTCACCTTCATTGGGGGTTGAAGTGTTTAGGAGGAGTTTTAAGGGTTAGAGGGAGGTTCAAGGTTTAGAAGGTGTCGTGGATGGGAGGTTGCTGCCTCAAACCATCCATGAGGGAATTCAGATGGGCCAAACAAAACCAGTTAACACCAATCCCAATTTGGGTAGAAGTTCAGGAAGAAATACTAAAGACACTCAACCTGAAATGGCAGTATCAATCATTCCTTCAAATAGAAAAACATACCATCCCTCAAGAGATATGGCTTGTTGAAAGAAGATTCTTTGGGGAGCTAGGTGAAGATATGTGAAAAAAAGTATGGGACAAAAACATCTCCAAGAAACAATCCTGCTTGCTTTGGCTAATCCTACACAAAGGATTCTGGACTGCTAAAAGATCTCACAAGATCAGACACGGCGACGACATCTGCAAGCAATGTAGAAGTGCCCAGGAGGACATTCTGCACTTATTCCTCAATTGTAGACTATCCAGAACGTTATGGTCTTCAGCTCAGATCCAACACGCCTGACTACTCCTAAACTATGCTTATCTCCTCCTGGGAGACACCCCTAATGGAGCTCTACCAAACTAGAACACCTTCAAAGCCTCAATACTTTGGTCAATTTGATTCTCCCGGTGTGCAAAAGTTTTTAATGATAAAGATATTGATGCTGCTAATGTCTTCTTAAATTCATGTGTGCAACTAGGAGCGTAGTGACATTCTTCAAAAGATCCTCATAGCTCAAACATAGGTACAGGCATTCGCTCAGAAAGAAGATAGTCTTGTCCATGAAGAAAACAATCTACTAGAGCAAATATGACTACTTGTGAAAAAGGAAGCAAACGAAAGAGAATAAACTCAACACCAAGAGAATGAAAGCCCGACCCCTCTGCAAACCACTACTCCTCATATATCTTCTGATCCTATCTCTATACCTACCAGTGCGCCTGAAGAGAGAGCAATAATAAAAAGTGCCATACTTGCACAAGCACCTGCTAAACTGCAGAAAGTTCCACCAAGCCTACTATTATACAAAAGACCGGTGTCTCATGCAAACCTAGCAAGTGTACTAGCTAAAGTGCGCAATGAAATCATGTCAAGGGAGCAAATCATGCAAACCCTTCAGAGACTAGCTAGAGAAGCGCTAGGGAAGGCCTAGAAATGATGACGCCCATGCCCTTACCTTCACATTCCAAGCACAATTGTCATCAAGGTGGTATCCCACGTGGTGCTGAAGGACAAAGCTAATTGAAATACCTCCCAGATCAGCCAATAGACTCTTAGATCTCAGTATGGTCTTCCCCTATGTAGGGGAAGGAGTTGTTTTGTTGTTTTTGTTGATGTAAAAAAACATGTCTTTTTGACTTTATAATATAAACCCGCATTGTACAAAAAAACAAAAAGAAAGTTAACAACTACTTCAGTCTAAGTTCATTTGTGCTTTCCTCATTCAGGAGCTTTCCCATATTTCTAGTCATGTGTTTGTCTATCACCTTTGGTATTCCATCTGTCAATCTACTTTGCAATTAGAATTTCTCCTATGGCGAAAGAGTGCAAGCACAAGCGACATGGATCGATTCCATGCAACATGTGTTTGAGGACACTTCATGAACAAGCCATCTCAATCTATTCGAGGGAAGCACAATGTTCTGAGAAGGATCACTTTGCCAAAATGGCACATCATCTTCTAGAATCATGGGTAAAGTGTAATACTGATTCAAGAGTAAAGTTATAGTAGTAGAAGATTCTCAAGAAAGAGGAATCTATGTCGTAACAAGTTGTTGTTTTGCTAGACAAAACAAAATCTTTGTTTCTAGTAAGTTTTCTACATGTTTTTGAAAATGATGCATTCATTTCTTATGGTGGTGAAATGATAAAATGTGTTTGTATTAAATTTAATCGATTGATTACACTTTTTTAAGCCTATTCAAGTAGTAATGGATTGGCTACAACGATTTCTATTCGAAAGTAACTCTCTAGTTGTTGTGGCACAATAATGATAATTGCATTAGGTAAAGGTAATGAAAAAATATTTGAAGAAGGGATATCAATGTAGATTTTTTGTGGAAGTGTTACAAATAGAAGTCTATGAGTTGCCACAACATAGATTCCTATTTTTATAGCGGTCGAATCTCATTTGATAGGAAGCACATGCAATTTGGCTAAGAAGAAAATGCAGGTTATATTAGATTTCTTACGAGATGTGCTAGTTATTCTCATGTGATAGCCAAGAAGATGCAATTTAATTGATAAAAGAATCAAATTTTCATCTTTGATTTTGTAGTTATGCAAGGTAAGTGGCAATGAGAGGTAATTGGGCGCGATTGACTTTCCTCTAGTTCCCTTTTTTTTCTGCAACAACAGTGTTTTTGAGACATTTAATAAGAGATGGCTAAGATAGGGCGACTGTAGACTATGGAGAACAGTTTTTGATAAGTGGTGCAAGAAGTGTTGTGTATAGTCTAAGAACAGTTTTTGATAAGTGGTGCAAGAAGTGTTGTGTATTGAGGATGGGGATGTACGGAGGAGTTTGGAGGCAGCATGCACATGAAAAGGATATAAAATGTGCTAGGGTGGAATTTTGTTTGTGAGCATATAGCTCATTTGTTTCATTATGAATGGGTTTTAGTGTTGGGTAGAATGTAGATGCTTTGTGTTGGAGTTGAATTGTATATACTTTATTTATTATGGCTAATGGAAATTGTTGATTATTAGGAAAGGAACAAGCTACGGCATGAGTGTGATGATCGTATTAATGAACTGGCTAAGAAAATAAAATTGGACATGGGCCTGGCTAGTGCACAGTTTCTTGCTACTAAGGACATATGGAATTTGCTTGCTAGTATGCATAGGGCTTTCAAAGTTTAACAAAAGCATTTGAAGAATTTATTTAGTGCTGCTATAAAGGAAGAATGAAGATTTATATGTTTTTGTGTTATCATACTGGTGGTCCCTTTGGGATGTATTTGGTGGTCTTAGAATTTTGGAACTACTACTATGTCCCTCAAACTTGATCTCTGTATGTCTTACTATACTATTTTTATTTCGAACAACTATGTTTCACTATAGCATTTCTATGTACAGTTGTATTTGTGAAGGTTCATATTTCTATGCTTTGGTATAGTGGTGGCTTCTTGGGGTGACACTTTGTAAAGTGAAGCTTTTGTAACTATGACTAGATCTCTTATTTTGCCTTATCATGGATATTTGGCCTATAGTGGGATTGTAATAAGTTTATGTTATGAATAAGGAAGACAAATGTGGTTTTATTGGGGAAAAAGAGCAATAGATCAAAGGTTCAAAGATCTTGTTTTTAGTCTTCTATTACTTTAGCATTTCTATATTTGTTTATGCTCCATTTTATTTCATTCTAATATTTAATGAAGTTTCTGCAAACAATTTCTCAAATAACACTAGTCGTCAAATAAGTTGCAAAGTTCTGCATGACATGTGGGTGGTAGGAAAATTAGAACTTTGGTAATGTTGATTCTAGTAGTGGGATCAGCAAGTATTACTAACCGATCTTTCTATGCTAATGTTTGTGGAAATGCAAGCTAGCCTCATAGAGGCATAAAGTTTGTTTCTTGTAATATATTTATGAGAGATTAGATTAATGCTTTTTATGTGAATCTAGACATCTTGAAGTGGGGTTTTTTTCTTACTGCTATCTATTTCACATTCTATCTTCTATAGAATTCAAATCAAATTATTGTAGTTCTGTAGATGATTGGATATTCAAATAATGCGAAGAAGTTTGAAAAGTTTTAGATGTGAAGGTAGTGCTGGTGACTCAATAGTTTTGTTTGCTATGGTTGAGCTATTGCTCAAGTCACATAGAAAGAAATTTATTGTTTATATGCTTTTATTTCTTATAAGCATAAGGCATTGGCAAGCGGAAGCATATGTCTTGTTAGGATGTGTGCTTTGCATACACTCATTAAAATAATTTGAATGATTCGCTTGTGCATTGAGTTTATTTATGTGCTCGTACAATTTTTTAAGACACTACCATGTCACTTATGGTTGTAGCATAGGGCATCAGGCAGCACAAGCATACGTCTTGTTAGGATGTGTGCTTTGCGCACATTCATCAAAACAATGTTGAACGATTCGTTGTGCATTGAGTTTCTTTATGTGCTAGTATATGTTTTTGAAGACAATGCCATGTTGCTAATGGTCGTAGCATTCTAAATCATCTGAGATAAGTGTCAATGATCTACATATGTGATTTGACAAAGGGTTTTGGACATGATTGCATGTGATCAGTGTGTTGGTCTACTACTAGATATGCATCAGAGTGGAAAGTATAGTTAGTTTAAAGGGTAAGCTATCTCTTTGGAAAGTAGAATATAAGTACTTAAATGGTCTAACCAGTAGCAATAGGTAGTTCTTCTTATAGCTTTTGGAGTGCCAATATTGGTTCAGATATTCTTTACTATTGATTGGTAAATTGTTGTTGATGATTGATCCATCAATTGTGAGCCCATGGGTGTGAATATTTTGCAGACCAAATGCGACGACACTTTTCATTGTCAACCCTTGAGATCTGTGTATAATTCTAGCATTGGCTAGTTGTATTGAGAATTGCTTGCATGTAATAATATCAAGAGAAATTTTCCTACTTGGAATTCTTTTGTTATTCGATATAGTGGTCTCCATGTTGGGAAGATTCACACCTATGTTTATGCTGCAAATAGAATCCAAACGGCTCACTGGCGCTCGATCAAAAAAACCAATTCAGACTATTGGAGAGCCTATTGCCAATGTCTATGTTTCTTGCACATATCTCAACTATCATTCCATTTTCCAAGGCATGTTCCATGTAAGCCTCCTATTGCTTGTGGATTCTTTAGTGGTTTTGACATGTTTGCTACAGGTTTTGTGTTGTATGTCAATCACTTATAGAACAAAAGATACTCTAGGAAGATTTTTGAATATATATTGATTACGACTTTCTTTTTGAGAATTTGCGAAGAAGAGATGTGCTACCTCACTATTTGGTTTGCGTTTGTTTTGGAACATATTGGTTCATGTAGTCCAAGTTCATGTCAGTTTGTTGGAATTCTATTCAAGATGAATGTATTGTCTTTTTGGCACATTATCTTTGTTAGCTCATAGCATTAAACCATACACATAGGGGATCTTTTCATTGTCCTTAATACTGGATGAAAGTTGCAGGATTCTAAAGGCAAATGAAAATTCACATTCTGTTGCATTTGGTCAAGCTCAATCCTTGATAAAATGTCTGCACTGCTTTGGTTAATAATGCACAAAGCTATTTGGACTAACAACAGAGGACTGAGAATTGAAAAGAGAAATGGCAAGTGCATGAGATGTCCTTCTTCAGAGGAAGATGTCTTTCACCTCTTTGTTGCTTGTCCTGCTCTGTTAGAAAGAATTGAAAAATAGTACAATATGAAACAGGAGAGCCCATTAATTGAAAAGCTATTCTATTAGGAGACTCTTTGAAGACAAAGCAGGAGATATGGACACCCATCATAGCACATGCACTGTAGTTTATTTGGATAGCCAGAAACAATTTTCAGTTTGACCAACTTGATTTGCATGCTGATATACTTTTTCTCAATTGGATGTACATGAACAAGGAAAAATTACAGAGCTGATAACTCAATTCAGATTTGCTGCTACCCTATTTAATGCTGATCTTCAAGACCATGTACAAAGATGCTTTGGGATGGACAACACTACCTCCTTTGAAATCCCTGCTGACTTTACTTGTTTTCTTAAGCAGATCCAAGCTCCAACTGTGAAGAAGGAATCAGTTTCTCTCAGTGAAGCTCGTGCTGCTACCTCTTATGACTCTGATAATACTGGTGACTCATCTAATATGGATTTCAACTACTCTGACTACTCTACTGATGATAATACACAGGAACCCTCCTTTTAAGTCTGCTACTGTGATAAACTCAGAAGTTTTCAAATTCTTGAGTTTCCGTCAGAAGTGTTTTGCTGATATAACTTCTCCCCACGAGGGCTGGCTTTTCTACTCTAAAGACTATGTATTGATCATATCTTTGTTGATATAATATATTACAAACTTTTTCTATGCAAAAAAGAAGAAAGAAGGTTCTTTCTTCAGGAAGCCATATCTATATTCCTTGCACACTTTCTTGCATGCTCATCAACGGCGATGCGTTTAAGCATCATAAACTGATGGCGGTAAGATGTCACTATCGATAAATATGTATTGCTCAATGAATGTGATTATGCTTGATATGGGCGATTTTGCAAGATTGGGCGCACCTTTATCCATAGTAAGCCTAGTCATGTTGGCTACCAAAGACACCCCCAACAATCATCTCATTTATTTTGAACTCTTGGTTGATCGCATTAATCGGTGCACATAGTATCTAATTGTTGTGACAGGGTCAAAGCAAAAAATGTCGTAAGTATGATGCCTCATTCTCATTATTAGATTGCTTGATATCTGTATTTAGCTGTGCAAGCATTGCAACAAGCTTCCCCATTGTCTCTTGGAGCATGAGAATGTTACAAAGAAAGTAGGCTTTACGAGCTACCAAATCATTGCAAAAATATTTTTCTTTAGCTTATATTTATAGTCCTTTCATGTTTGCAAGGCATCAAGTATTTAACCTTATCCTTGATTCAAGCAATTGCTCAATGTTTGTGTCATCTTGAACATCCTTTGTGCTAAGTTGTTGACCTTATAGTTTCCCCTTCCATGGTCGCAGTCAAGTGGAAGATAAAATCTTTGAGATCATTATTTTCATTGCTTTGAAGAATATATTCTCTATGTTTCTTGCAAATGATCTATCTGCATTTATGAGTTCCCATTTTGCAATTGCTTGATAACTTCTCTCACATAGTTGGTAGTAGACTCTGCTCTGCCCAAAGAACAAGGTCAGGAAAGACATGTCCTCGCAAAATGTATCCTTAAACAAGCTAAGCGGTGAGTAGTCTTCCGATGATGCAATATGCATGATAGAGTCATTATGGTCAACGACTTGCTGTGATGCAAACAATGCATGCACCAAAAGTGTCCTTTCCAAGCATCGTCAACATCATCTTTGTTCGTTGCTGCACTTGGTGGAATTGTATCCTACTCCATTGCCTATAGTGTAGTGATATGCTCAACCCAAGCATTGTTTAGTTTTATGTTATGTCGACATACAGTGGTGTTGAGATAAGGTCATACAATGCTTTCATTGTCAACAACGACCACACAACCCCTCATGTACCAATGTTTGTATGCAAGCCTTCACTTAATCCCAAGTAGTAGAAATGCCTAATCATCTAGAAATCTTGGTAGGGCTCGTCGTGCTTCTCCCATTTGACATTACATTAATGACACTCCCATGCAAGCCATATTTCCCTTCATAGTTCAGCTCACAAATTTGTGCGAACAGAATGCGTATGGAAAGCAATTGTCCTCAATTCATCTTGACTGTTGAGCTTGTGAAGAACTTTGGTAACATGCCTTGATTCAAAGTATGTGTGCATCTCTTGCATGCCCTTGTTTTCTATTGATCGCAAGCTCTATCACTCAGCTCACATATGGAATTGAAGGCTAAAACATCAACCTCATCAACCCTTGTAGCCACCTCTTAAACATTAGCCTGCCACAACAACAACATGGATTTGATAGTCTGTCCATGATAGCGTTAAGATATCTTTGATTTCTTCTTTCGGACACTACATATTGCTACGCAAATACTAGGAGCGAAAGTTCCATTTGTTTTCTCTTTTGTTGTAGCCTACAAATTTTGACTTGGATTTGTTTGTTCGTGAATCTTGTCATTGGACAAAGCGGTTAGAATCGAGGGATTACGATGCGGGGATTAGCGCCAATCAACCAATTCCTGTAGCAAGCGTTCCTCTTCCAAAAGCCAGTGCACTCATTAGTTGTTTGTCACGGCAATGTTTGTAACAGGGAAATGAGGAAACTATCTTGGAGCATATCTAAAATTGCAATGTGCTAGAATTTGAAGCATAACTAATGGGATTAGTTCTTTGAAAATATATGTATGTTATGATTGATAGACTCCATTGCATGAACGATAAAATAATGTTACAAATATAGTGAATCAACATCTTCGAGTTTAAGATTTGTTTGAACGAAAGTAAAAGCCTTTCTATGACTATTCATCTATCAAGGCTTCCAATATCTTCTGCATAAAATGAATGCCATAAATGTATAGACTTATCTTCTCTGAGCTCAAATCCTTGTAGCACTCCTGATTTCTGGATATTAGCTGGAGAAAACAACCCATTGTTTGCCAAGTATGTCAGCACAAGGAGCACATCTCTTATCAAAGGAAATAACCGCCAAAAGGCAAAGTTTATCTAGAAAGCAATTATCTGTTCAAGCATCAACATATTATCAATATAGCTACATATCAAAATTGAAAGAAATTCGTTGAGAGATATATAGCCTGAGATGTGTTTAATGCACTTGACTAGAATTTGCTCACCACATTTGATAGCTTATTTGCAAGATGCGCGTCTCAACCAACATTTTGCTATATAGGACTTCCAAATCGCTATTCATTACGTCTTTGTCAAAGTGGATCACGAAAGTTCGATTGCCTATACAACTTGAATTTTCAGTTGGAGCTTCTTTCGCAGCCATGAGCCATTCTCAATAGTCAAATGCTCCTCGACAAAGTTGAAAGTGTCTTTCAAAACGTTGGTTTTAGCCTCTTTGTAGAACTATTGTCTACAAAGCAGTTGACTTATCTAAAGAGATAAAGCAATCTGAACTCAGGAGTCAAAATTCTACACCTACTGAGTTTGAAACTATCAATTTAGATATTCGACTTGAGCATATGAATCTTGGAATATCGTTCAGCTAGTGGTAGCTCGACTTTTTCAAGAAGCTCAAAGCATTTCTTAATAGCAAAATTTCAAGTAAACAGTTTGTGTAATTAGCAGACATCACACAGTTATGAAAATAAGATAATCAAATCACAAAAAAAATTATCAACTCAACGTTGACAACTACTATGGACCTCACAAAAGCATATAATCAATTTCTCATGCATCTCTTGACACTGCAGTTCTAAAAAGCAACTGAAGGAGAAATTCCACAATTAATAAACCAGTGTTTCCCTTTGCTAATGATGATATGCATGATACAATTCCCGAAAGCACATCATGAATTGTGTATCAATCGATTAAGATAAACCAATGAGAGCATATTTAGTTCGTGAGATATTTGAGTTATTGATGAGGGCAGAAAGAGTAAGATATTGAAAACGGTTTACATAAAGAGCTTAAATTTTGCTGGCAAAACTACCATGGACAACACTTTTAAAAGTGGCATAACTTTCACATTCAATGTCCAAATATAGTCATTCAACCACTCAAATTGATCGAAAAAACCCATTTGAGCACATCTATGGGGTTATATCTTGCATATCTAGTATTAAATACTACATGTATTTTATGAGAGTGATATGTAAGCCCAAGTTAATACTTATTTATAGTAATTTAAACCTCTCTAGAAATGTATTCATCAATATCTTATTATTTATGCTATTAAAACACTAGAAAGCTCTTTCCATATTGATATAAATGTGTGTAATAAGTAATTTATATGTATAATATTATTACATTGAGAGTGATTATGAGAGATGTTTCTTAAAGGAATTATTTTTCAATAATTTTTTAAGGTAATAACAGGCATACAAAGGATGTCTATGAAGAAAAAAATTTATGTTTTTTCTTTTTTTTTTTAAAGAAAATTTATGTTATGTAAATTGAATGAGTGACTATTTTGTATATTTTTATGATAAAGGGATCTAGTTCTAGTGAAAACAAAAGTATTAAATCCATGTTTCCTAAATAAATATAATTTTAAAAATCTCTTGAAAAGCACGCTCGGATAAACCTGCTCATAGGTTTTTGCTCGTAAAATTAACGCATCCCTGGCAGAACACCCCTTCTATTTGTGGAAAAATGCAATAGTTGGACCTTGCATTCTCTTCCTCATCCAAAAACTCCTATTGCAAAAAATAAGAGATTCTAATTGGCTAAAATAAATATCTATCCATGCTGCTACCAAGATTGCCAACACAACCAAGGAATTGGATGCCACCACAAGCTCAGACCAATTACCACTAGCATAAACATTGCATAAGTTATCTGCAATAACTAAAATTCTCTCTCATGCGCTCTCAACACATCACCAACTGATTTGGGTTTCCACATGATCAAGAAGTTTTTCCCATGGGTATTGACAATGCAATTACACCCCCAATGTGGTCTGAATAACATCCGATATGAATGCACAAAATTTTGTAGTAATGCCGGACCAACACACTATTGCTGAATCAACTAACCAAATTGTCTAGGTTACCATGGTTCAATCGGTGTCTGCTTGTTCACTGGCCTAGGAATGATGTTTCCGATGGAACGATAAAGAGCACAAATGTTTTCTGAAAAAAAGGAGGTGGGTTTGTCTTGCTCCCGCCTTTCTTGGATTGGATTCTTATGAAAATCTTTCAAAAGCTACTGAAGGTAGGGTTTCAATTGTTTTTCCTTTAGGTTCGTTACTGGGTGCTTTGGACTCTATTAAAGGATAGAAATCATAGAGTCTTTGGTGATCCAACCTTTTCCTCTTTCCCTTTCTTCCACCGCTCTCTGCAGTAATCTTTCTTTGATTGTCTACAAACTCGTTACATGTATTACAACGTTTACTTGTCATATAGTGAGATCTTTTGCTGATGTACTTTTCAGCTCCCCGTTCAAGGGAAGCTACTATCTAATATAAAGCATCAAAATTTTCACCCCCAAAAAAAAAAAGTGTGCATGCATGTGCAGTTAGTCTTCCTCCTTGCGCTTATCCCCTATCCTCCTACAAAAGCGAGAAGCTGTCAATATGAAACTCTCTCTGCATCACCCCCAACCCCTCTCTATCCCTGTCATATACACACAATAAGAAAATAAAGAGCCAACGATTCCAAACTCAGAAAGGTATGGGCAAAGCATGGGCAAAGCAAGGCATGGGCTATGTGGCAAAAAGGGACTGGGCAGATTTAATTAGAGAAGTAGGATACTTTTTAACTAAAATGAACGTAGAGTGCTGCCTAGAAGGTAGTGCTAACAAGTTGGCCACTACTCGCCCTCTTATTATCATTCATGAAATTTCAAGAAAACATCTATCAAAATGAAAACCCATTGAGGGCAAGCAATTCGATGAAGACATCAACGATTTGTGTTGGGTAATCAAGTACATCTAAGCCAGTCAAAAGAAAGCTTTTAGGAATTCATGAAGGGAGCTTTCTTTTGAATTCATGAAGGGAGAGTAATGAAGCAATAATCATCAATTTTCTTCACCCTTTAAATCATCCTCGAGGGAATATCAAATTCATAATCTTGATCTTAAAGAAAGATCTCCACGATGCACATTTTCAACATGATTGTAATATAATGTAAAGAGACACTAAAGGGCCAAACGCCCTAATCTTGGAGTAGAGTGCTAAAAAGCCACCATAGGGCCAAATTCCCTGAATTTAATAGGGACTTCATGTAAGTTACTTGGTTATAGTAGAAATGTACTACGTAGTTAGCAGTTTGTAATGATGTCTTTTAGCCTTATTGTCTCCCACGTCTCATTTTGCAACTTGCTTTTTATGTCTGTATATGTCTTGCCAATACCTATGTTTATTAACCTCTTTGCTTCTCTCCCCATACCGTGTCCCTTCAATTGCAATCCTGATAATGCAACACATGGAAAAGGATAGTACAACTGAAAGGGAGTTTTATTCATGCTTCAATATCGCCAGCAAGTTTTCATGTCTGCATCCATTCACTATAATACACAATTACGCAATTCAACTTTCTGCAAAAGATTCCTGGAGAAATGAAGGTATTGCAATTGATTAAAATCACAAAAAGCACTATAAACTATCCAACTCTTACATGTCCGAGTTTATAATCATCATGGAAAAAGAAGCACTGACCTATGAGATTTGCCCAATGAACTAATTATAGCCATTGCATAGGCATGATAGTATGAAAAAATACATTTAAATGATCAAAACAAAGTGGAGCTAACTTTTTCCTTCAATTGAAATATCATTTCAAGAGGCTTTAGCATATTTTACCCGAATCTAAGGGTTTGTTGTTTTAACAAGTACGCTTTCAAAACTCGGTAAAGTTGAAGTTTTGAACTATATCTAACAGATAACTGGATTAGACTTTGAAGTTACTTCTCTCCTCCTTATCAACCTCTTATGAACAACAAATTGGCATTCCTCTGTGGATATGAGTCCTATGCATTGACTGACCAACTTTTACTTCCCTCAAATTCTCCATTATACAACTGCAATTCTAAATACCGACATAATGCTGCCCACATGACGCTGGAAAACTACCTATTCAAAAAAAGAGAAATGATTCATTCTGAGCTTTGAGCTATCTCAGCTGAACCCGGCCAAACACCAAAGTGCACATTTCCATGTACCCTCATGTTATTGGTATAGACCTTGCCTGTCTCATTATGGCCCACATGTTCTAAAACTATGTGTTCTACTCCTATACCTATTAACAGTTTGTTCCTAACAGTCTAAGGGTCTATTATTCAAATTGATGTTCTCAAAATTTTTAATCAAGCTCTTGATTTGGCCCATGGCTCCCTAGCTTAGCTTGGACAAAAACTCTCTAAATGACAAGCCAATTGGCTACGTACATTTACAATCCAGTGAATACCAGATGATAATAAAGTCTTGGGGACATGGAAGAATTGGGAGAACAGGAGATTCTACCACAAATGAGAGTTGCATATGAAAATCTTCTTTTCTCTTCCCTCAATTACAATGTCGTATGTTAAATTATCATTGTACCTCATTCACATGGAGAAGAAACGTATGTTTGAAGTACAGCTTCACTAGAAAGAAAGGAAAGGGTCAATAAAACTTTTAGAGTTAAAAATCAGAGACACCCTGTGAATGCAAACATGAGGTAGGAGAACCAATAGCACTCAAAATTACCAGTCTAAGCAATTGAACTGATGGCAACACAACTGTTATAAAAAAAGTAAACAATGAAGTATATTTCAATCTAACTACAACAATGAATGAAAAAACAAATGAGCCACTACTTTGTTCTTCTGCGCAGTCGAGCTGCAAATGCACCATCCACATGGTGTTTGTGGGGGATCGACGCAAGATAGCCCTCATTGGTTACTAGATATTGAGGTACATATGGCTCAGCAGACTCCAGCATGAATTCCTACAGAAACAGTTCATTATCACCCAATTGTCAGATCTCTCTCTCTCTCTCTTAAACTGATGTAATGAAGGCAATTTTGATATAGGACTAGAATATAGATGTGTGCTAAATAATCTCAAGATGAGCTTCCATGTGCACTTCTCAACTCTCTGAGATTCAGAGATGATGTTGTTTTTCTCTCTTGCTGTGTACTTTGTCTCACAGGCCGAGAGGCCTCCCCGAGACATTAATAATTCTTTCTTCCTTTCTTTATTTCTTTCCCTTCGATGTGACGAAACAGACCATTGAAATGGAGTATGTATGAGGTGATAGAGAACGGCACTAGTGCCTTTCTCCACAACCTCATATGAGATTATGGAGAATGGCACTAGTGCCATTCTCTCTATGAGGTGATTGAGAATGGTACTAGTGTCATTCTCCATAACCTCATAGGGAGAATGGCACTTGTTCCATTCTCCACAACCCCATGAGATTATGGAAAATGGCACTAGAGCCATATTCTCTATGAGGTGATATAGAATGGCACTACTGCTGTTCTCCATAACCTCACTTGTCAGGAAGCGGACTATATCACAAAGACTGCAGAGGAGGGATGGGCCTCTACAGGCCGAGTGCTAGCAGCAATCTATCACTGACTTTCTTCCTCGACGCCAGCCCTCACTAAATCTCGAGCCACTGTCACCACGTTCCTCTTGTCTCTCCTCAGCTGTCCAATCGAGTTGGTCCCATAGACTGTATACACAGGTCCGGCCACTAAGATGGACAGTTGACCGATTGGTAGAGGGCAAGGGCTTCCTCCTTTGTGGCTCCACTTTTGGGTCTCTCTTGCAACGGCAACAACGCGATGTATTCCTTTTTTCTTGTCAAACATCAAACTTGGGTATGGACACCCGTTTAGTGGCCCCACGCTTAGCTTTCATTGTATCTGGTTTTTTTCATTCTTATAGACCCTTTGGTCTTTCGTAGACGTTAATTAACTCTCTCTCTCTCTCGCTCTCTCTCTCTCTCTCTCTCTCACCTAGGCAGATAGTGGTGATTATATCCTCTTAAACAAAGGATAGGAGAATATTCCTCTAGATGGAGGAGTATCTAAAGGGCACCAAGCCTATCAATGAATATCTGTCTCATGCAGCAGAAGGAATGGGAGCAAGGATATAGGATGGATCAATGGAATGATCATTTTTGGAGGGACCACAAAAGCGAAGAGGGACAGCACCTAGGGAATATGGTCTATAGGTTTGATAAGAAAAGAGAAAGCATCCTGCTGATGTCTCGGAATTGTACAGATTATCCATGGTGCAAAGAGGCAGATGTATCATATGCCACAAAAAGGAGTAATATCACTTTCTTGGCAAATATGACAACTATGAGGTCCCTCAAAACAAGCATATATGTATATGAACTGTATGGAATGAAAAGAGACAATGGTAAGGGACTGGCACGTTAGCAGGCTTTGTAAGAAATTTTGGATAGCAGAGTTGAGCTGGCGAAATATGACAAAGCATGGACTACCTACCTACTATGCTATCCCCGAAGACATCGTCAGCACCCATAGTGGGTGTAGACCAAATTATAACCTATGCTAACACATATACACAAATATCTATGGAGACACCCACGCCCACACCCACACCCACATGAGCATCCATTTACAAACAGACCTTGAACTAAGTCTAGACTATTTGGTGTATACAAAGAAAAAACAAATCATGAATGTTCTTGAAATTTTGTGCGCTACTCTTGTTTATTATCACCTTCCATTGATTGTCAAATTCTGGCTATAAATTCCTTTGCATTTTGATCATATGAGCATTAAATAAGCTTCTCTTCCATTCCATTCTTCAAAAAAAATGTGTAAGATAATTTACAAGCATACCGGATGCTGATCCAAGAACGAAGACACACGATGTTCATTTTCATCTGGCTCGATGGAGCAAGTGCTATAAATTAGCACACCTCCTGGTTTGACCAAGCTGTTATTGGAACCACGAATGTCAAATTATGAACTGAGGAAGGGAAATATAGGCATCACTGAAACTTTGAAGATAACCTTCATTCCTAGCATTATTTTGACTGTAATTTGAGCAAGAACCACCTGGCAGCTGCATTTAGCAAGGTTCCCTGCAAATTGAGTAGTGGCTCCATATCTTTGGCACCTCTCCTCCAACGCAAGTCAGCTCTCTGAAATCCCATTCCAACAGACTTGCCTTACATTAGTATGCAGTAACAAGTTGACAATGATTCCAAGAAACATGATACTTATTAGATAAAGTTCGAGCATTGATGATTGACCTAAGCACTACATTGCAAGGACTCAAAACCATGTTGGGCCTTTACAAATAACTGCCTCACTTGAAATTGAAAGTATGACATTTCCCTTAGCTCATGACAATCAACCATCAATCTGGCTTATATGGTACAGAAAATATAATTTTCACATTATAACCATCGATGCTTGAAAACCAACAAAAAAATCCTTATGATGTAGCCACAATAATTCACACCAACAGTATCAAGATACGTATACATCCTCACTATGAAAATTATCATTATAGAATGGAGCTATAGTGCACTTCAAATAATAAAGAATGTGCTTTATGACATCAGAACAAAGCATACTATATGTGCCGCAGTAATTTTTGTCTCATTTAATCTTTTAAATTCATCTTTTCTTTTTTCATATCCATAGAAGGCCCAAAAACCTCCTCACAGATGCTAAGAAGGCAAGGATCAACAAGCATTGTCCATTCTCACTACAAATGTTTAAAATCCCCTCATTAGTCGTATAAGTAATGCAAAGACTTTAGCATAACCTTAGAAGATATTACAAGACGGTTTTTTTTTTCCCAAATGAAAGACTTCTATTAAGTAAGAAAGTCCCTCCCTGAGAAAAACTCAAGGGAGAAAAAGTATGCAGTACGTGAAGTTCACCCTAGATGGGTCAAAGTAAATTCCTAATCATAGCAATGAATCAACCACGGTTGAGGATGGAAGTGCCATCTCAACCCAGTACATATTGTGTCTATCCAGATAGTGGCCAAAGTGTGAGAGGGATGAACCTGGGAGCCATCCAAAGTCTCTATGCATCTAGACCTCCATATATGCCATGCTGACATGCTTGCCAGAATCTCCCAAGATGTATCAACTGATCCATGTGCAGGTCTGCTGTAAGGAAGTATCGGAACATCGTCCAAGGAACATGCCTCAACTACCTGTCATCGAGCCCATAAAGCCCAAGAGAAGTCATGTCTCTCATATAGAACCTGAGGCTTGGAGAGGGATAGCCAAGCTACTAATCCCCAAGTCATAGAGAGAATAGAGTGTGTAAAGTTGCTTCATAGCCTAGCAATCCTTCTCCAAATAATCTGTGTCTACCTGCAATCCCAAAGACAATCTTGGATGATCTCCACCGCAGAAAGGTAGCGAGCACAAGTGGAATTTGCACCAAACCTCGACCTCCATTGGTTCACTGCAATCCCTCCATGTATAGAGAGCCAAAAGAAAAGAGTGATCTTTCAAATCCTGAGGGATTTTCAGAGTCGCTTCCAAAAATATTTCTGCAAATCTACAAGAATTTGAAAATTATCCCGATGAAGTGCTTTGGTAGGCCTCCAACCTCTCAAGCTTAGCTGATATTTTGTGGCATTGCTCACCGTGTATTGAAAGAAGGGGAGGCTCTTCTCTTGATGTCCTGCATCAATCCATTCCCATTCTCCATGATCCCATTTCAAATACTTGATTGGGACCAAATCCAAAGTCTCCAAGAGCCCAAGGGAATGAGATCTAGGTTACGGTCTAGGTACCATCTTGAATCGAAGAAGCTCTGCTCCACATGGCCTACAACTCTGATAGACTCAAAAGGAAAATGCATAGTATAGCTTCCGAAGATCTCAATAGCTTGCCCCTAGAATGAGCATCTAAGACCAAGGCATCCCTATCTGAATGTGAAAGTCCTATGACTTGAAAAGGGGTTCCCAGTCTTGTAAAGGCTCACAGCCAAGTATCATCAGAAGATATTTACCACCAGGGAGAACCAGTCCAAAGGTATAGCGGCATCTATCTGATGAATCCTCCTTGCACTTCCTCTGAGGTGGCTTACTAGTTGAGATTGTTGTTTTTTTCTTTTTCAAGAAAATGACTTCATTAAGTATGAATGAAAACCGCGAGAGCAAGCTCAAATGCGGGAGTACATCATGCAATGCATGAGGAAAAAAACCAGCTCAAAGTGAGCTAATAAAGAACCAAGGCGGAGGCTGAAAATGCCATCTCAACCCTAAAGGAAACTCAGAGAACAAAGAAGATCCCACCCAAACTCTGAAAAAAGTAACTCTCCTGGCAGTGGCTGCTCTAGAGGATCCCTACATGCTCGCCCAATGGCCATCAGAGTGTGTACTGTGTCAGTCCAAATACTGGCCATAGTCTGAGAAGGGTGAACCTGGATAACCTCCATCACCTCTATACACCTGGCTCTCCAAATATGCCAAGCTGCAATGCTAGCTAAAATCTCCCAAGACGTGTCTACTGAGGCATGAACAGCTCTGAAAGGAGTGAGGGGATCATCTTGGAGGGAACAAGACTCCACTGAATGTCGTCATACAATGAAAGCTGGATCTGGATCATGTCCCTCGAAAAACACCTGTGGACCAGTAAGAGATAACCAAGCCACTAAACCCCAGGTCATATAGAAAGGTGATGTATGAAAGATGCTGAAAATCCTAGCCACACCTTTCTAGATCATCCTCGCCTGTCTGCACACCCAAAGGCAATGCTGTACTAACTCAACTGCCATGTGACAACAAGGACAAGTAGGGTCAGCCCCGAACCTAGATCTCCACAGGTTCACTGCAATCCCTCCATGAATAGAAAGCCAAAAGAAAAGAGTGATCTTTCTATTCCTGAGGGATTTCCAGAGCCTACGCCAAAAGTTCTTCCGCACAGCTACGGAAATCTGAAAGCATCCCAATGTGGCGCTCTAGTCCAACCTCTACTGCTGAGCTGAAATCTCCGGGCATTTCTAGCTGTATAGAGAAAGAAGGGAAAGATCTTCTCTCAGTGCCCCTCATCAATCCATTCCCACTCCCCTGGGTCCCACTGCAAGAACCTAATAGGGGAACCACCATACATCCAGAGTGAACCAGGTATTGTTGGCCACTGCTTGGTTTGTTTGCTCATGTTGGTGCACATCTAGAGATTGTATCGCTCAACTCATGAGACCTATCAGGAACTTCCTATGGAGCGGTTTAGATGGCACCTCAGATGTTACGCTCTAGCTGAGGTAGCATGACCTCGGAAGAATCACTCGACATTTCCCTTAAAGGATCTATCTTTGTAATATATTTGTTTGCGCTTCATGTAAATGATCGGGAGGGATTTAATGTCAAGGTCCTAGGTGAGGGCTGATAGCACCAGACTAGGTAGATCTAAGGCCAAGGGCCTAATGCAAAGGTTGTGCCTAGGGGCAAAGAATTTAATGCATCCCAAGAGAGGGGTGAAATATTGCATTAGGAAGGCCCTATATGGATGACATGTGGCATCTAGATCTATCTAGGGAATTGGGGCTTGCTGAGGCTAGAGAGAGAAGAGAAGAAAATTATTCACGTGGATTTTCGAAAAAAGATCTCTGTCTGCTTGTCAGCCTCAGCGAGATATGGCTGGGAGGTGATTCATGGTGCTGCTCCCGTGATCAAAGTAGAGAATTAGGAAAGTGTGCTTTACAATTGGTATCAGAGCCTATGGAGAGATCAAGGGATACGTGACGTGCAGAAGAACGGAACTGTTTAGGGGCTTCACGGCGAGGTTTGATCGAAGCTGGCCTACACAAACGGCGTCGAATAGGAAGACTGTGACGGACAATTGGCCTACGCCAAGAGGAGCGTAGGGCCTTGAACAGGGTAGACAAGTGTAAAAGGCCGCGCAAATACAGACCAGCGTTGAGGGAGATCCAAAGCTGCTGACGATGCCGTGATCGATGGCGCTCCCGTAAGGCAAGGAATTCGATCATTTATGTGATCGATAATAGGCCTGGAGCGTAGCTGGAATGATAGAGCGGGATCGTCAAAGCACCTGAACGCCAAATCGACGGGCTGACCGGGTGATGCTGCGACGTGACGGACGGAGGCTTGCTGACGGAGGCTTCTGAATTGTGGCTGGAGCTTGGGGGTCCCGTAAGGTAGTGACGGACAGCGGGTCTAGAGTATAGGTGGAGCGGCTGGTAACCTGCGACCTCCACGAATTAGGAAAAGGACCGGTTGGCGCTCCCGCAACTACAACGAGATCAGAGAGGGGGTTGCCGTGACGACGGACAGCAACAGCTCGGGAGCGGGAGACCATTTGGCCCAAATAACCCGACAAAATAAAAGAAGGGTGCCTATCATTTAATAGTTCGTGACTACGCCAGATTAATGCAGAGCGCTAGTCGACGGATGAATTGCAACGCTGAGGTGGCGGGGATCAAGCTGGCTAGCCCGTGATTTGCTGATTTGGCACACGTGTGCTCTGAGTTCTCCAGCGCCGAACAACCTGCTCGTAAGCTGTGACTGGGGCTACAATCCAACGACAGTCTGGGATGCAGATTGGGCACAGAAGCGTAGGGCTTGACCAGGGAGCTTTCTTTGATCTCCATTAGTTGTGTTGTTTTTTTTTTCTTCTCGATTTAGTAGGGTGATGCGCTACTTTCATAGACAGGATCTCGTGAATGATCAACATGCATGAGGCTTCAATGTTGTAGCAGGGACAAATTATGTCTGTGCATATGCCTGTGTGCTTCAGTCAGAGTCAGATTTGCAGGAATTTCCCTAATATAGGGAAAAGCGTGGTCTGAGATAAATGCCTGTATTAAATGCCTGATCAGGGTGAATGTGGGATTGCAGGAATTCCCTAGTATAGGGAATTGTGCCAGACTGTTAGTACACTGAATTGTGTCAGTTTGTAAATACAGCTTTCTAGCGGTGTTTTATTTAAAAGAAAAAAAAACAAAAAAACCAAAAAAAAAACAGAACACCCATTGAACGGAATGGAAGCAGAAGAAGGGGCTTCCAGAAGGGACCCTGGTGAATCAGGAACCCGGCCGACCCAACAGGTGTCGCGTCGAGTAGCTCATACTTTATCTGGCAAGATTGCATTGCTGGAGGATGCCTTGCAACAGTTGTTAGCGCAGCAATTACAGGCCAATGCAGGGCAGTCCGAACTTAGGAGAGCGATACATAGTATGTCTGCCAGACGTTCTCGAGAGGAGAAGGGAAAGGCTCCAATGGAACCGGAGTCTAATGTCCATACGGTCGAGCCTAGGAAGGCTAAAGTGCCAAATATTGCCAATTACAGACCGGAAAAGTATTATGGTCGGATGAATGACCGTAGCTCCGATGTCATTGAGACCTGGTTACACAAATGGGACGAGGCGTTCGCCATTTGTGAAATCAGAAATGACATTAAGAAGATCCGTGACGCCACCCACATGTTTAGTGAGGCAGCGGATCAGTGGTGGATTAAACAACAAAAAGATGATATAGCATCCATTACCTGGGAGGGGTTTAAAAGAGAGTTCAGGAAACACTTCTTACCTCCTGACGAAGCATCCCAAGCTTGGGATCAATATAGGAACCTTCGTCAGAGAAATTTATCAGTGGCGGAATACACTGATAAGTTTCGAGAGAGTGTAATGAAGGTTGACGAACCCCTGCCTCAATCAATCCAAGTGAAAGATTTCATATTTGGATTGAATGATCGAATAAAAATGGAAGTTCGGGCTATGTACGCGAACACGCTAGATGATGCAATAGCTATAGCCCTGAACTATGAGGATGCCAAGGGCAGCAAGCCAAGTGGGTTTGCACAGGTCGGAACCCAGTATGGGTATCCGAAGAAATCTGGGTTTAAGAAGAAGTGGGCTAGTAGAGGGAGTGGTTCGCTGCCGAGTGGTCAAGCCAAGCACGCGAGACCGGCTGAAACTCCCAAACTAAGTACCACCATTGGAGTGAAGAGGAAAGTAACCCCAATGGCAGCCCGGGCTTGGTCTTGAACCCAGAACAAAGGGAAAAAGCGAGGAGAGAAGGCTTATGTTTTGGTTGCCTTCAGCCTCATCAGTGGAAGGATTGTCCACGTAACAAAGATCGTCGGATGGCTGAGATGGTGATCTCAGAGTGCGACGTGGAGATGCAGGGAAGTCCCAGAGCGGAAGAGATGCAAATTCAGCTAGCGGGATCTTCTCATAGGCTAGTACCTTGTTTGTTATGTGTGTCTGTTGCTAAGCTAGTGACGAGTGTGCCTCATAACATCCTATCTAAGCCCGCAGCAACGGGGTATACAGCCTTTAATGATACGGAGTTAATTAAAATGAAAGGGCCAGTGGCCAATCATGATGTCATTGTGTTGTTTGACTCGGTGTCAACTCACAATGTGATTAACTCCAAGCTCGTGAAGAGGCTGAAATTAAAGACAAGTCCATCTGACTATGCGTATACAGTCAAGATGGCAGATGGAAGTTCAACTGAAGTGTGGGACCAAAGGGTTACCCAGTTGGAGCTTCGGATTCAGGTCTATGCTGAGAAGCTTGATTTTGAAATGACCAAGCTTGCTCATGCAAATATAGCCTTGGGTATGGCGTGGCATTCTAGGAAGAATCCAACCATTGATTGGAAAAAGCACGTATATCAATTCAAGATGAATAATGTGCTTTATGTCTTACGAGGTGAAAAAGATATACCTCAGGGACCGTTGGTTTCCGTGATGGAAATCCGAAAAGCTCGAGTAGAGTTTTTATTCCTTTGCACAGCATCGGTAGAGCCGGTTGATGATTCTTCGGCTAGCACTGATGTTACGCAAAGTGGTGAGATGGCCAAGCTAGCTAATCTTATAACAGAGGAGTTCTCTGAATGAATTAGGGATGAACTACCTTATGGGTTACCTCCAGAGCAGAAAGTTCAACATAAGATTGAACTCATCCCGGGGGCAGAACCTGTAAATAGACCTCCCTATAGAATGAGTTTTACTGAAGAGGCGGAGGTGCGTAGACAACTGGAAGAATACCTCAAGTTGGGGCAGATTCAACCAAGTTTCTCACCTTTTGCTTCCCCAGTGATATTAAAGAAGAAAAAGGATGATACGTTTCGCCTCTGTATATATTACAGAGCATTGAATAATATCACTGTTAAGCACAGGTATCCGATGGCTCGGATTGATGATTTGCTAGATGCATTACATGGAGCCGTGATTTTCAGTAAGATAGATCTTAAGTGTGGCTACCATCAAATCCGGATTAGAGCCGAGGATGTGCATAAAACCGCTTTCAGAAGCAAGTTTGGTCATTATGAGTTTTTGGTAATGCCCTTCGGACTTACCAATGCTCCAACAACCTTCGTCATGCTTATGAACGATTTATTACATCCGTATATCGGAAAGTTCGTAGTACATTTTATTGACGATATCCTGATATTCAGTAAAAGTATTACTGAGCATCGTGAACACTTAAGAGTAGTGTTCAATACTTTGAGGAAAGCCAGTCTTGATGTAAATAAAAAGAAAACTATACTGTGTATGGTTAGGCTTGAATATTTAGGGTTCATAATTACTCCACAGGGGGTAGAAATGGATCCGAAGAAAGTGGCTGCGATACTAACTTGGCCAATCCCTCAGAGTCTGACCGCATTGTGATCATTCTTGGGATTTGTCCAGTTTTATAGAAGGCATATCAAAGGATATTCCGGAATAGTATCGCCATTGACTGATCTGACCTCAGATAAAGTACCTTTTATTTGGAGACAGAATCAACAAGAAAGTTTTAACACCATAAAACAAGCTGTGGTCACAGGACCGGTGTTAAAAATAGTTGATCCCCAGAAACCGTTGTTCCTAGAAACCGATGCAAGTGGCATTGCGGTAGGAGCAGTCCTCCTTCAAGAGGGAAGGCCAGTAGCCTTTGAAAGCAAGAAGCTTTCTCCCTCTCAAAGGAATTGGCCAACTCATGAATTGGAGTTGTATGCTGTTATCCATGCTTTGAAACATGGAGGCATTATTTGTATGGTTCAGAGTTTTATGTGGATGTGGATCTTGATACTCTGAAACATTTTTGTAAACAGCCTAACTTGAGGGGCCGCCAAGCTTAGGTAGGCAGAGCTCATGCAGGAGTTTAATCTAACGATTCGGTACCGAAGAGGAAAAGATAATAAGGTGGCTGATGCGTTGTCTCGCATTATGCACAACTTGAGTTTCACGGTATTAGAGAGTGCTCTAATGACCGAGATTAGAGAAACTCAAAAGGTGGACGAGTTTGTCCAGAGCTTATGGCCTAAGGCTCATGTGTTAAAACCCGGGGAAAATGAAAAGGATGACCTGGCATCCAGAAAAGGCCAAACTTATGCAAGATATACCATAAGGGATGGTATGCTAGTTAGAAATGGCAAGGTTGTAGTACCTGATCAGAATGAGCTCAGGCAGAGAGTCATTCGACAGTGCCATTATAGCCCGTGTGCGGGACATCCAGGAGTCGAGAAGACGCTTATCACAGTGTGTGCTGTAATGTCCCCACTCTCCACAATTAAAGCACTGGACACAAGGTGCAAATGACCCTTGGCCTCGTCCTGCCTGCCACGGGCCTGAATTATTTGAAGAAGGCATGTTGCCTCTGCCATAACCACCCAATGATCTACCTCTTCCCCTACCGTTTATCAAATTCAAACTCAAACTCTTCATAAGCTCCGACATTTCATGAATTTCTTCTTTTATATTCTCCTCTTTCCTGACTTCTAGCTTTTGTATTTCTGGCTTCACATGAGAGATAATTTCAGGCACATGCTGAACCATGGGCATCTCTTGCATCATTTGTGACAATCTTATTTGCTTCCTCTCCTTCTCTTTTGCTACCCTGAGAGCATCCTCATAAGTGATCAGCTCTTTACATTCAATCTTTATCCTAATCTCCGGTTTCAGACCAGCAACAAACCTATCCTTTTTTATGACTCTAGGAGGAACTTCAGGTAATAAGGCCACCTGCAATTTATTCCACAACACAGTGAACTTACCGACATACTCATCCACTAACTGAGTCGGCTGTTGCTGCAATAAACATAGCTCTCTCTAAATGCCATCAGGATCTCTAACACACATAAACATGTCCAGGAAAGCTGTCCTCACCTCTGGATAAGTCGGGTTTCTGTGAGCACCCTGGATCATCTCGCATCCTTGCAGAGAAAGTCTGCAGCCAAGTTCTCGCTTCTCCCAACAGACAAAAGGATAGAATCTGAAGAAGGACTTCAGGAGCATTCCTGTCTTTAATAAGAGCTGTGAACTCCAAGCACTCTAAAAACCTCTCTGGGTCTTCATTGGGCAGCCCATGAAATCAAGGAAATTCATGAGCCATCTCTCCTCTTGACTAACTTATCTCAAACACACTTCCAACTAGAAATACCACCCAACCTCTTCTAGGAAGAAAACAAAAATAATCACTCTACTGAAGAAAACTTACCCTGCATCTGACTGGCATTCTTCTTCCTAAGAGCAACCACTTTCAAAGCCTTTTGAACCTTAGCACGGAGACGTATCACCCAAAGTTCAACATCAAGGCATCTATCTCTCCTGTGTCTACACTCCCCACATAACTCACAATGAATCACTCTCATGCGAGGCTTTGTCTTCATAGTTTCAATCCCTAACCACACAAAAATTCAAGCAACATTCCCCAGCCAATTCTTCAGCGCCGTTTTGTCTTGAGTACCCAATCTCAATTCAAAACTCCTCCTGTGTCCCCAGCAGGATCGCCAAAAATATGACAAGGAAAAAAAGGAAAGACAACCAGGATTTATGTACTTCACCACGTCAGATAGCTGAGACTTCATAGGGATCAGCTACAATGTGGGCTCGTAGATGATGAGCTTATGAACCAGATTCCAGAGTATGTGTCTTTGTACTAGACACCGAGACAAACCCCCACAAAAAAAACTGACTGAACATGGATCACACAAACTCCAACAGAGCCAAAAGACTACACAGCCCGAAGCAGATAAACTTAGAACTGAACTTCCCCCCAAAAATCAGAGAACAGTCAGCCTCATAATACTATGAACCCACAGCCAAAACTCCTAAGCTTCCATCAAGGACAACAGCTCGTAACTCTTCACATAGTCATAACTGCACCACAACATCTCCTTCATGTGGAGAAAACCAGCAACACGGCCTCTCTTATCATCACGGAGCATATGTCTACTCCAAATTTGCAGTCGAGATTCATAGCCAAGCACCCCAAGACTCCAGCAAAAGCAAACAGCCCGTCTCCTAGGCCCCCAACAAGAGTAGGCAGCTCTTAGCTTGGCATATGATCAAGATAGCACCACAACATCACCTTCCCTGTCGCCCAAGGTCCTCCACGCAAAGGTAACTGCCTCACAGCTCCTGTACTTGCTCACACAGCACCTGCATCTCTCTTCTCCTTCACGCCTGCATAGTAGCGACGCCACAATATCGCCTTCTCTATCATCAAGCCTCAGCATGTATAGCTCTCTTCAAATACGGCAGCCTAACCTCTAATCACATGCCCTCCTTAGCATGATGATCCTGACCCATATCAAGAACTCCAGCCAAAGCAACAGTCAATGACTTGTTCGTCACTTACAAGCTTGCACTCTCCGAACAAGCTTCTAGCTCACATGCAACTAACGATCAACTATCTTGTATCAAGAACTCCATCGTCACAGCAGCTTCTCCCCTGGACCTGGTGCACACGATCTCCACAAACAGTGTATTCCAGCCTCTCAAAAGCAACCGTTGTCGACACTTTCAATAGATCTTACGTACTTCATTCTTCCACCTTTACGTGAAGGTAGCCAACAGAGCCAACCTCCCGTCATCACACAAGCCATGGGACTCATGGACTCCCGTAGTCGAAGAAGCTCCCATTCCCAGAGCCCGTTACTCACCTTCCTCACGCACAGGTTTTTCCTGTTCTCACACAACCTCCGTTCCACTACGAGCCTCTGCCATCGATCTGGCCGTTCCCCCCAACTCTTCAAGAAGCCTTCGTCAAGTGCAACGTAAGATCCTTCCAGCGTCCCCGATCAACTCCCAGCCGCCATCTTCACGTAGCTCCAGCTCACATTCCAGAAGCTCAGCTTCATCCTTTCACATAGCAATCTTGCACGTGCAGGATGCCTTCCCAATCAGTCGAGCCACCTCACCCTAATTTGCCACCTCATTAGTGACATTTTACCACTCTCCCATTTAAAAAATGCAAATATCCCCCCAAGGCACATTAAATGCACATTTTGGACCTTTAGTCACACAAGTCCCACACACATTAGCATGCACATTAAAGCTTGGATGCACCCCCGTACACACACATGAAAAGCCCCTTGACGTGGGCACCAAAACATGTCAAATTCCCGTACAATGCAAGTGCACATTGACTCAGGAAAATATCAAAAAACCCTTCATGACTTGACTTTACATGACCCCAAAAACATTTCACTTGACCACACACTGGACACCCTTGCTCTGGAAGTCTGGTACAACCACATTGCATTTCATCATTTCCCATGAAGTCCCTGCAAAACATACTTTATTGTCTCGAAAAACTATACATTAGTCCATCATGCTTGTGAAAGAAAAATCCACAAATGCCAAAAGCCCACACCTACCCTAGATGTGTACAATTATGTGCCTACCCACAGCTATATACAGTGCTCAAAAACTTGATACAGATTTTGTCCTATCAGCAGCGAGCATCCAGTCCCGGGCCTGTAACCTGGAAGGGTGGGACCCATGGATGCGAGTAAAGAGAGATGTCGAGCTCTCTTGCTCTGTATCTTTTTTGAGCTGCTGCAACTTGTCTATTGAAAAGGTGATGGTTTTCGCGGCCGGTGGATTCGCTAAAGGCAGAGCCACAATCAGGGTGGAAAGGCCGACACGAACACTAATGAGCTCCATCCGACTGAAAAAACGCTTAGGAATGGAAGGGGGAGAGGGGATGAAGGAGGAGGGGAGGGGAGAGGCAAAGGGAGAGGAGAGGAGAGAGGAGGGGATGAAGGAGGGGGGGAGGGGAGAGGCAGAGAGAGAGGAGAGGAGAGAGGAGGGGGAAGGGGGGGGCACGGGAGGGGGAGGGGGAGGGGGGAGGAAGTAGGGGCTGAGAGGGCAGAGTTTAGGCGCATAGGAAGGGGGCAGGGGGTAGGAGCTGGGAGTCGCGGAGAGAAGGGGCGAGGGTAGGGGCTGGAATGGTGGGGGGGGGGGGGAGGCGGGGGGTAGACGGTGGGGGTAGAGGGCGGGGGAGAGGGCTGAGAGGGCAGAGGTAGAGGGCGGGGGAGAGGGCTGAGAGAGGTGGGGGAGAGGGCTGAGAGAGAGGGGGGAAAGGGCGGGCGAAAGGGCTGAGGGAGCCGGGGAAGGGGCTGAGGGAGGGAGGGAAGGAGAGGCTGAGGGAGGGGAGGAGAGGGGGGCAGCTAGGGAGTCGGGGAGGAGCAGCAGCTCAGCTCAATGGCATGCTGATGTTTTGACTACCCTGAAGTTAAAGAAGAGATCTTGAGATTGTTGTTCATTTGGAAGTCTTCTAAATGAACAGCAATCTGGATTTTAGAAAACTTCCAGATTGTTGTTCATTTGGAAATCTTCTAAAATCCTTCCAGGAGTCCACCGAAGAAGCAGGGCTCTCTCCCATCTAGACCACTACATGTACGAAGAAGAACCCAAAGGTCTACCATGCTCATCAAGTATGATATCATTCCACATGACAAGCTGCCTATCAATCTCTTCCCGAGAGGTTGGGGCACCCTCCGGAGAGTATTGTTGAAGCTGGTATAGGCTTTCAAGATGACATTCATAAGAGAGGAAGAGGGGGGCCTGAGACGCGGGCTGAAGTAAATATCCGCTTGGTGCTATCCATCCAATCTCCAGCTGTAGAAGGAGAACAAGATTGTAAACAACGAATGAAAAAGACCTTCTAAGGTTCCTGCCCTGACATAAGACCTATGACCGCCATCTTGCATAAGCAGCCCAAATATCTAGTAGAAACACCCCTTTTGATCCAAGTGAATCCAAAACCAGTCCCCCAATCCAGAGTGTCTTGGTCGCTGATCCAGAAACCATTGGAGGTGTTGAAGATCATAACCTTGGTCTTACCCCAGTTGACCTACAAGTCATGAGACTCGTAAAAAGCCAGTAATGCATCTAGATGTCTCTAGAGCCCCTTCGCGGACCAGGATAAGAGAACCACATCATCAGCGTACAAAAGAATTTGGAGAAAGTAACCAGCGAGAGAACAGCCAGCTCCACCTAGGGTCCTCATAAAAGACTCAAGCTCGTCTATGTAGAGGCCAAACAAGGTCGATGAGAGTGGACAACCTTGTTTGATCCCAATGGTGCTCATGATCCCATATGTCCATCCGCCCCTCATCCGAACCCTGCTAGAAACCCTCTCATAAACTGTCATAACAGCCCAAACTATCTCCGGCCCATATCCCAGCTCTTGTAACTGCCTGATGAGACGTGCTCGAGATACTGTATCGAAGGCTTTACGAAAATCCACAAAGCAGAAATATACCGTGTCCCAGCCTCCTTTATGACTCCTAAGTGTCAGTATGTGGCCCATGGTTCCATGGTCACGTCAAAAGCCTGCCTGCCCATCTGCTCTGAGCCTCTGCATCTCTGCATAGTGACTGACCTCCGTAACCAACACTGAAGCATATCTCTTGGACATGACATGTACGATCATAATGGTCCTGTAGTTACTTGGATCCATGGGATCCCCTGCCTTGTGAATAGGTGTGATAGTGAAAACCGTTAAGCAAGAGGGAAGGCATGATTGTTTAAACTTTAGTATGCATGGATTGATGTATCATGTATCTATCTTGATGTAATTAAACTTTAGTAGCGCTAATATTGTATTAATGTGTAGGAATTCAATGGATACCTAGAAGGAGATGACAAACCCAAAAACTAAGACACCAAATCCATTAGACAAGAAAGAAAAGCCAACAAATGAGAAAACAGACAAGATGGAAGGTTCAGATAAAAATGTCGGCACATCAAAGGAGACAAAGGCTTTAAAAGTCATTGATATAGCTGAATGGTATGTGGATACTTATGGAATGGATTATGATAAATGTTTGGGGGAGATTACCATGTTCAGTAAAGGAGGGATAGGAAATGGATGGCGTAGTCTTGACAAGGTAGTTGATATGCAAGAGGGTGTGGATAGTAAAGCAAATCCATGCATTGCTTCTACGATAAAGACAAATGGTAAAGAGGTAATCATCAGGGCAACACTTGATAAATTTGAGGTTACAAGGATGGTAGCAAGTCCATAAAGCCATTTCCATGCATTTGAGCTTGTTTTTTCTTGTGTTTTGATGTTTGTTTATACAAGAAGGTAGCTAGAATGATTTCTAAGCTGGTTGTAGGATCAAATCCAACTATAAACACTTGAAAATGAAGATTGGAGTGGAATTTCAAAGTGGTTTTGGGTGCTTGACAATACAACTTGTAGAAACCACTCGTTTGTGTGCCAAAAGTATTGTTATGTAATGTATTTTGTTTGTGGTATGTAGTTTAGGTCCTTAACAACCCCCCTATGCCAAAAAAACTTGGAATAGACCTTGAAGAACCACTAGAAATCATCAGAAGAGAGTTGGTGATACTGCGTGTTCCCAAACAATTCCTATCCCGACGTCCCATTGCCTTAGCTCGCTATCCTACCAACCTGTTGCCTTAGCTCTATCCTACCAACTTGACACATGTCAATCACCTAACCCATCGCTTTAATTATGATGTGTCAAGGTTTGCTATCCCACCGTCCTGATAGGCATTGACCAGGGAGCTTAACCATGATCTCTCTAATTGGTGCCATCCAACATTCTTAGCGGTGGTTAACCCTACAACCATTGCCATATTTCCATCCTACCTACTTAAGTTATCCTGCCGCTCATTGCTTTAATGTTAACATACTAACCCGTGACAAAACATGTGTGCCTCAGGATCTATGGAGCGCTCTAGGGTGGATGGAACCTATGTGGAAACATGATGAAGAGAGTGCTCATGACATGTACCTCAAGTCAATTAGGTTCCAAGATAGATTAGCTTGGACTCATAAACAAAATCTTGAGTGTATGTGCATTTCTCTATTCAACAATACATGATAAGCCTCTTATATAGAGAGTGTCCTTAGTGTCATGACAAGAGAAATCATTAATCTATGATTAGTAGACATTCAAACATTATTATATATTATACGCCAATGGTGTAACATGTATATGTATTTATGATGGACACCGACTGATTTGTTATGGCAGTGGATCATCTCAGTAGAGAGGACTAGTTGAGCTGGAGCCACTGCTTCAGATGGCATCGAATTTGGACATGTGATACTTATCCTGTTAATAAGAATGTGCACACACATGTCTAGGTCCTAGGGGCAATAGGAAGGGAAGGGTATCAAGGTGCATTGAATGGTAGATGCATGGGTCATAGGCTAAGGGTAGGTATAAATGGGAAGATGGAACTTGAGTGATCTCAAGGGACATTAATGAAAGGGTATCACCCTTTCATTGTGAATCTCACGTAGCATTCTCTCTACCACATTGCATTCATCCGCCATCTCTCTCCCACCTTGCATGTAGGTCGAAAAACGGAAACAAGTACTCTCATGAGGGCGCTCTTCCCCATTGGAGGGCCAATCGGCATTCAAATTCTGCATGCATTGCACACATTTGCATTCTCGAAAAGACTGGTTCTTCACATTTGGTATCAGAGCAGCGACAATCCACAAAAGGGACAGCAAGAGAGGAGGAAGAATGCAGCGAGACAGAGGGCGAAAGCATGCGAAACAAAGTCACAGACTGCAAGCGCAGCGTAGAAGAAGGGCCGTACTGGCAGGCCACGTGCAAGCATGCCCGCGCGAGAGAAGGCATGCGCGCGAAAGACAAGCCAACAGACGAAAGAGGCGCCACACTCTGAAAATGACGCACGACGAGGTCACATTTTGACCACGGCCGGCATGACATTCACGAGATCTGGAGACCAAAAAACTGCCAGCAAATTTCGGCAAAAAGGCAGCAAGGGGCTCTTAGATGCTATCTTTGCATCATAGAGTCTCTGAGATAAAGGGCTTTCTCTTATTGTTTTGGTCTTTGAATGGGGAACCGGGTGTCCTAATGGGGTGAACCCCCCATGCGAATAGACCCTTAAAACCCTTAAACCGTGAGGAAAAGAGACCCCCCCCCCCCCCAACTCCCCAACCAAAAGTCGGATTGGAACAAGATTTTAAGGGGGTGATCCACCCATCAAGTACCCCCAATAACAGTATCTAGAGCACCAATCCGCTCAAAACAAGTAGCCCAAACGGATTGTACCAGTTTACAGCATAAAAACAAGGAAGAGGGGCTAAAAGAGAAGAAAGAAGAGGTCATTTTAAGTAGTTTTTCGACACAAGCGAAGCGAGAGTCGGATAAGTACCACCAACTCTACAACACTTGACTTTTGCTGTAAAATAAACCCCTTTTCTGAAACTACAGCAAGTCATTTTCTCTCTTGTATTACTAAAAGGAAAGAATGGAAGGAGAATGGATATTTAATGATGAACTTGTCCTTTTTCCTCCACTACCAGAAGGAGATAGGGAGAGAACACCATCACCTCCTCTTGAAGAGGATAATGTAGATGAGAGTTACACACATATTGATTATGATAACCCACGTATAGAATTACCTTCATCTCTCCTTCAAGCATCTCTTGACAGGGAGTTTTCCTTCAGAAATGAAGGGAGAAACGAGTCCATCCAAGAGCAAGGCGCTGAGTTTACGCCTTTAACTCAAAATCCCATACACATGGATTATAATCCAAGTGCAAGAGGAAGAGAGCAGTCTCCCGTTGATAAGTTGGTTTCTCAGCTTAGCCATATGATTGAACAGTCCATTATGACAAAATTTGGGACTAAGAGAGTGCTGAATTTTGGGGATGAAGATTTAGGTACCCCCTCGAAGAGAGCCAAATTTCAACCTCGAGCGAGAATAGAGTTCCCAAAGTATGATAGAGCAAGAGAGGTGGATAAAATCCTCAATTGGATTCGCCATTTTGAGCTATATTTTGCCCATCAAGATAAGACCGACCACGAGAAGCTTGCTCTTGCCACACTACATCTATACAAGGATGCTTTGATGTGGTGATTCTTATCACAAATGGGACAAGAGCCTATTCTTCAATCGTCCAAATTTGTAGGGCAGCTTAAGGCCACTTTCATGCCTCCGAGACATGAAGAAGAATTGACCTTCCGCTGGGAAAGGTTCAGGTAATTCGATAACGAGAGTAACGCTGAATTTACAGCTAGGTTCTGGAAACTCTCTTTAGAGTTACCTGAGAAGAGTGAGGATGATAAAAGGAAGAAGTATTTAGCAGCCCTAACTCCAAAAGTGAGGTATGAGGTTGAAATGTTCAACCCCATCACCTTGAAAAACTTCACTAAATTGGTTGAGATTGCTGAGAGGAAATTGAATCCTCGTAAATCCTTCAACAAAGGAAAGTAGAAAGCTATTGTACAAAATGTTAACAGCCAATCACATCCTAGATGGATACCATTTCCTTCCATGACTGACGATGAGAAGAAAAAGCTAATTAAGGAGGGTAAATGTTTTGGATGTAAGAAACATAAGCCAGGGCATCCATGGCATAAATGTCCTACTATATTAGCCGAAATTGCCAAAACCAATACAATAAAAGGAAAAGGCAAAGCATCCAAGCAAGAAGGTGAGGTTTCTACCTCCTCATCCCAAGACTCTACGGTGAACATAGAACCAAGAGTAAATGCTATCCATTCAGCCAACACTGGTGTATGGATGTGTGAACTGAATAGAGAGTAGGCATATTCATTGTAGAGTATAGACGGAGCAAAATCTGTGTAGAGCGTCTGATACGCTAAATAGGGCTGAAATAGAAGAGTTGGAAAAAGAGATTGATCATCAAGGCTCTGTTCTGAGCCATTGGATTCACCATCCACATAAGAGTGACTTGCATTCACATCAACCATGGGCTGATCTACTTTCTCTTTTCCTTTTCATGATACTTGCATACCACTATCTGCATTGCTTTGAGGAGATCCTCCTAATCTCAATCTGCCTGTCCATGGCAAAGTATGTGAACCACTGCTAGAGGACACTACAGGTCCACTAATATTTTGTGATTGCTGCTGTGAATTTCCTTCATGTGAAAATGCTAATGATGCAGAAGTTTGAGATGAAGGATTTGGGAGAGCTGCGTTATTTCTTGGGCATTGAGGTGATTAGATCACCAAGTGGGATACGGCTCTTGCAGAGGCAAGATGGATTGGACATGTTGTCCAAATATGGGATGACAGGCTGTAAGCCTATTTCAGTTCCTTTGGAGCCTCCATGCGGAAAGCAAGTGCAGCCGCTGAAGGAGGGCCATCGCTCAAGACCATTATAGATAATGAGATCGTGTGATGTACCTAGATCACATAGTGCATGTCCATCAGAAGTGATAGGGGCCCCCGTCTATCAACGAACAATGGTGATATGGGGGTGTCAGCAAGATCTATGTTGGGGGAAAAACAGCGTTCTCTCGAAATCTAGCACTGGCGTCTGACGTGCTCATGTCCTCGCGTTGAAGTCCCCCACTAGGAGAACATCTCTACAGCTCGAGAAATCTCTGATAAATTGGTGAAGGGGTGTATACGGTGATGTCTCAGTCTCCTCTTGTACCACCCTGGCAAAATGTGAGGTCTCTAGTGGGAAGTAGCTGATTGCTATGAAGAGATCACGGCTGGTGGTACGTCGCAGTCAAATCCAAAGAAACCTAGAATGTGGATCTCTCCTCTCCACTGAAATCGCCCCAATTAGAGGTGATCTATATAAGATTGCTACTCCTTCCGATCCCTGTACTCCACCTATCTCCCTCATCTCCTCTCTGTAGGCTGACTCCCGAGTGTATCCACTAAACATTGGAACGAGGCGCTCTGGGCTCTGATGTGTGTCTCTGTGTAGAAGACTATGTCTCGTCCTGTCTATGACTCCGAGAAATTCCCAAGCACGGAACAAAAGGTACCGTTACAGTTCCAAATGGTACAAGCGAGGGTCTCAGTATCCTGAGTCTAATAGACCCCACACCCTATGTGGAGGAGCGGTCAGGTGGTCAACAGGGTCCGGTGATGCGACGTCCATCCCACACTACTACCCACTTCCCCTCTTTGTGAGCCGCATCACGCAACTACAAAAGAGCACGTCTCTCCTCTATCTGAGGTGCTCATCCATAGATATAGTGGCGTGATCACGTAGAGCCGATCTACGATGCAAAGCTGCCAGGCGTGCCTGAGTGTCCCTGAAACATATAACAAGAGGCTGCTCTCTGTTGGGATCTCTCCCCACTCGCCATGCTCCCACAATAGCATGGTCAGGAACCCCTAGTGTGGTCGCCACCACGAAGGTGGTCATGTTGTCCATCGGTGCAATCTCTGTCCATGGGATCCCTCGGACTTTGATATTGAGAGCCTTGGTGGCCCTCTGTTGTTGCTGCTATAAAAGGGTAGCCGAAACAGTTGCCTTCGCAGATTCCCGCTTCACCACATCTACCTGAGTCTTTGCTATGGTCGATTGCATGGTGTCTATCTAAGCCTCCACAGTTGCTGCAGGTGTACCTCCTGAGGCCACAGGAAGAAAACTCCTTCCTGAGCT
Organism: Dipteris shenzhenensis; assembly: GCF_047967505.1. Lineage (NCBI taxonomy): Eukaryota > Viridiplantae > Streptophyta > Polypodiopsida > Gleicheniales > Dipteridaceae > Dipteris > Dipteris shenzhenensis. The sequence goes on along the minus strand of NC_141606.1, from coordinate 31,887,524 downwards.
CTACAATGTCCTCTCTGAGCTTCTTGATGAGACTGGTCTGCTGCTAAATAAAAATCGCCTGCTCCTAAGTAAAGTGCGCCTGCTCTTGTGCAAACCAAGTCAACTCCGCCTCACGTGCCCGAATGCTACGTACTTCTATGAGAAGTGACTCCCATAGATTTGGTGGGTCAGCCAATGAGTAGCTCGGACCTCTCGAGATCTCGGATCGGCAAGGGACTATAACAAAGGTAGAGACGTGGGACTCGATGGATGGTGACCGGGTGAGACGAGCAGAGAGAGGGGGTATCAATGATGAGGGGATTCTAGTAGAATACTAGAAAGAGGGCTGGCTCAAGGGAGAGGAGAGAGGGAAGAGAGAGAGCACTATAAACCAATATGGATATCTGGGTGATGGATATCTAAGTGAGTGAAGTGGGTGATGGAACAATCATCGATGTAGCAATCGATATAGTTGTCGACGTCGAAGTAGAGGATCTCATTGTAGCTATCGAAGTCGATGCTAAGGACCCCAAGGTGCATGCAGGTGAGGATGATGATGATGATGATGAGGCATCGAGGTAGGTGATGTACTAGTCTTCGTTGTCGCCTTGCTATCCACACCAAGTCCACTCCTACTGATGCGTGTGTTAACATCCTCTAGAGTAAGTTGCTTTGGAATCCTGTCCTCTTTCTTCTTTCTTCCTTTTGTCATTCTCTCGCTCGCCTTTCCCCATCTTGTGATGCTAATTCAAAACCCTTTTTTTGTTTTTGTTTTGCTAGGTACATGAGGCATCACAATTTGTTGGCTCCTCATGGGGGCCCATCAACCCATGTACACATCATTACTGAAGGGGAGGGTGAAAGGGAGCTGCAGCCGGGCGGGAGCTCCTAAGTGGAGGAGCTAGGCTAGGCAGCGCGAGAGGTGAGGACAGAAGAATTGAAAGCATTACTAATGGAAGATAGAGATTGCATGGCTTGGTCCTACAAAGAAATGAAAGGGATTTCCCAAGAAGTTGCAATACATACCATACCAATAAGGGAAGGATCCAAACCAAAGGTATGTGCACCTTACAGAACAAATCCCAAGTATGGCACGAGCTGGAGGAGATACAATTCCATGAAACCAAGGTCTCTTAGTTCCCCATGGCCTTAACCGATGAAGCCTCAGAATAATACCTAGACCTCCTAGTGGAAGAAAGAGCCACATGGGACCTGTTGCAAACTGAATTCAAGAGGCGCTTTCAAACGTAGAGACTACAAGATGATCCTGCTCTCCAACTAAGCAAGCTCGAACAAGGTCGATGAGAAGATGTACACACGTACCTGGGCAAGATGAAACACTTAATTGCCAAATTTGACCCACACCCCAATGATAAGTACCTCATGGCTTGGTTCATTGCAGGCCTAATCCGCAAAGATATGAAAAAAATAGCGCTGAGTGCGGGAAGGGGGAGGGGGAAGGCAAGGGCGGAGAGGCTGAGAGAGCAAGAGGCTGAGGGCAGGGGGCAGGAGTAGGAAGGCTAAGGCGAGGAGCAGGAGTGCGGGAACGGGGGGAGGCGGAGAGGCTAGGAGTGGGGAGAGCTGAGGCGGGGGACAGAGAAGCTAGGAACGGGGAGTGGAAAGCTAAGGGTGGATAGTGGAGAGGACTAAGGGCGGAGCAGCAAAGTGGGTGAGGGGGGGAGCGAGCGAGTGAGGGTGGAGCAGCAGAGTGGCTAAGGGGGGGAGCGAGCGGCTAAGGGCGGAGCAATAGCACAGGTGAAGGGGGCGCGAGAGGGCAAAGCAGCAGAGAGAGAGAGAGAGAGAGAAAGAAAGAAAGAAATTTTATTAGAGTCTTCGGAAGACCGATGGGTCTATGAGACTGAAAGAAAACCTGATACAAATCACAGTAAGGGTGGAGCTACTGAAACGAGCATCATCACCCGTGCTGAATCCTAAGTCTGATCATACATAATCAAATACATCTCGATGTAAGAATGAAAAGAAAAGGACTGGTGGAGCGGAGCGAAATCCTCCGTACGTCATGTCCCCCTGACTGGTGCATAGCTGGTGATGGGACGCTGGTGCCCGTCAAGGGGTGCCGTGCATCTCGGTCTCTTGGACAAGGATCGACGCAAGACCAGAGCCACAGTGACTCCCGTGGGACGTATCCCGGGTCTAAACAATGATGGGAGGTCCCCCAGAGTGATCTGTGTATCCCCTCGATGTCTCGCGTGTTGTGCTGCGATTGTCGGGTCGGGGTCTCTGTCACGTCGGCGGCTACAAATTGGACGATCAATGTCACTCGATGGGAAGAACCCTGTGATCCTGCTCTGAGAGGTGTCTGATGATGTGACCAAGCCCCGTCGCCTGAGTAAGTACTCTCTATGTCGGATTCCCTCGTGAATGAAGGCCGCGAGGCATCTCTGATCTGGGTAGGTGAGGAATCTCGAAAGGAGCCTGGAGCCGTCTCTAAAGAGGCAGTGGTAGCGACCTCGGATCTCGTAGTACACTGGGCACCTGAACATAAAATGCTCCTCCGACTCTACCTCCTGACAGTCGCACAGTATGCATAAGCAATGCTCCCTAGGAATCCCCTCTGCTCTGCCGCTCTCTATGCGGAGGCGGTGTGATGATACCCGAAACTATCCGATGGAGATCCGTAGTGAGTGAGGCATATGAAGCTCAGTGTACCCCGGTGGTGTGATGAATCCCTCCTCCGAAATGTGAAGACAGTAATCTATGTAGAAACTCAACTTCACTGGAAGCTCACTCGGCTCCAACCAGGTCCTAAAAGTGTGAAGCTGCAGGAGATCCTCTCGAATGACCTGGTTGGTATGTGGCCCAATCGGACTGGTGGGTGGGAGTACCGAGGGGCATCTAAACTGTACTAAAAAGGAGGTATCCTATCTATGTGGAACCCTAGTCTCACAAACCAACTGTGAGTCCGTGCATACCAGCATCGCTCGTCTCCCTCTGCTGCCAACCTCATGAAGGAATCGAGAGCCAACCACGGCAACCTCTGTCTCCCTGATGTGCAGTCCCCATATGATCTAACCCGGTGTAGATATGTGATGGTCTGAAAGGCTGCATCGAGCTGGAGTGGAGAAGCACCAAACTCGGCCTGAATGATGTGATGTGGTACAGACGGTTTTCCCCGGATCATCCGTGAGAGCATGAGGATCTGCAAGCGCTGCACCCATGTCCACTCTATCTCTGACATGTTAGGCCCCCAACAAGGGCTACCATACATACTGGCTGGTCGGACCAAGGAGTCAAAGAGAAGAGCCTTGGTCTGAGGGTCCTGGAAGTGGAAGTGAAAGCATTGTCTCTCTAGCCGAGCCAGTGAGGCGTATCCCCTGCTCAGTCTGGCCTGCATCACTGGTCTCATCGTGAAGATCAGGCCGGAGAAGATGACCCCCAAGTAAGTGTATGAGAATACGATCTCAGCTGGTGACCCACCCAAAGTAAAAGTAAACTGTTTCCATTGCATGTTTGCTCGAGAGGTGTTAAATATCATGACCTTGGTCTTGCCAAGGTTGACCTCCAAATCATGGGATTAAAAAAAAGCCTGCAGTGCATCCAGGTGTCGCTGGAGCCCCTCGGGTGTGGACGACAAGAGTACCATGTCATCTGCATAAAGAAGAATCCTGATGATGATCCCATCAAGTGAGCAACCGGTCCCTCCAAACGTCCCCATGAAAGTCTCAAGCTCATCGATGTAGAGGCCAAACAGGGTCGGTGATAAGGGACAACCCTATTTGACCCCTATGGTACTCACGATCTCATCTGTGCAACCTGCGCCTATACGAACTCGGCCTGAGACTCTCTCATACAGTGCCATGACTGCCCAGATGATCTCCTGATCAAATCCCATTGTCTGTAGGCTTGTGATAAGACGAGCTCGAGGTACTATGTCAAAGGCTTTGCAGAAATCCACAAAGCAACAGTATACCCTCTCCTTCCGTGATCTGGCCTCCTCAATGACACTCCTGAGTGTGAGTATGTGATCCATAGTCCCATGGTCTTGCCTGAAACCGGCCTGACCCTCTGCTCTGAGCCCTCTCATCTCTGCGAACAGGCTGACCGATGCATCCAATACAGCTTCATAGATCTTGGACATCACATGTCCAATCATGATAGTCCTGTAGTTACTCGGGTCCATGGGATCCCCTACCTTGTGGATGGGGGTGATGGTGTTGAGTGCCCACGTGTGGGGGAAGCCAAGGCAAACAGCGTCGTTGAATAGCTTTGCTAGGATCGGGGCTAACGTGTCGATCCCATATGCGATAAACTCAGTGCATAGCCCCTCGTGATCCTTAGCTCGGCCATTGTGCAATTTCAATGCTGAGTCCTTGACTCCCCCTCTGGTGAACAACGTGCAAGTGGTGGGACGAGGTGTGTGTATGAGGTCTGGAGTGGGCTGGTGTGGGACATCATATAGATGGTGTGCATACGTGTGCCAGACTCTCGTGTCGGTGAGGGGTGATGAGGACCTACGCTCAAGGAATCTCCGCCAAAAATCCTTACAGTTGCTGCTGTACAAGATGTGCAGCAGCTCCTCCTCATTTTGGCAAAGAAAAGCCTGCTTCTTCCGACGTACGAGACGTCAATACTTGCATACCGTGTCTGGTGTGTTCGAGAGGTGACATCTGGTTTCAAGTCGGAGCTGTCGGCGATAAGCCTTGCACTCCGCATCGTACCAATTGTTGCAGGGTACAGAACCAAGAGGTGGTGGTCTAGTGGACCGTGTGGTGTGGGGAAAGATTTGGAGGGCAACCTCGTGGAGTGTGCGACTAATCAGGGCAGCACGGTCCTCTATGAGTGGTATGTGATCGATGTAGGTTAGGAGTCTGTTTAGGCGTCCAGAGTAGGCCGGTGAGAGGCTGTGATCAAAGTGTATGTCGTGGTAGGTGTCGTGCTTCCTATGTGGTGTGTGTGGTGTGGCTAAGCATGGGGTGGCGATAGTAAAGAATAGGTATGTGTGATCAGCTCCTAGAGGGAGTGGTGCTACGGTGAAGTCGGTGATACATGAAGTGAAGGTAGGGGATCCCATGATGTAATCTACTACACTAGTGCCCCCCCCCCGGTGTGGGAAGCAAGTAAAACGACCTGAGGAGGGCCAAAGGTCAAGCCCGTTGTAGATGATGAGATCATGCATCCTGTCCGAATCAAGGAGCGCGTGTCCATATGGTGTAACAGGCCCATGTCGGTCCGATGAGGTCCTAGTCATACCTGCTCCGTCTAGGTCCATGTCTGGAAGCATGATAGAGTCGTCTCGGAAGTCTAGGAGTGGTGCCTGTCGCGTACTCGTCCTGGCGTTGAAGTCCCCAACAAGGAGAACTTCCCCACGGGCCGAAAGGTCTGGGATCTTGATGTAAGGGTGCATATGGAGATGTCTCACCCTCTTCTCGTGCTCTGGCGAAGTGGGATGTGTCTGGCGGGAAGTAGCATATTGCTATGAAAAGGTCATGGGTGTCTGTGCGTCGGATCCGGATCCACATGATTCGGGAGCGTGCGTCCTTCCTCTCAATGGAGATTGCTCCATCGAGGGAAGACCTGTACAATACTGCGACCCCGCTTGATCCTCGGACTCCTCCTGTATCCCTCGTCTCATCCCTGAAGGCTGACTCCCATGTGTAGCCACTGACTATCGGTAGTGGACGCTCTGGGCTCTGGTGTGTCTCCATGTAAAAGACTATGTCTCATCTTGTATAAGACTCCGAGAAGTTTCCTGGGTCTGACCATAAGGTGCCATTATAGAGTCTAGGGTCTTGAAAACCTGTGAGAGAGAGAGAAGGGGGGGGGAGAAAGAAAGAAAGATGTATTGCATCTTCAGGAGGCCTTGTGGGCCTATGAGACAAAGTACAACATCAGAGTGACTCATCCTCATACAGGCCATTGAGGGTTGAGGCAAAGGGCTCACTAAGACCCTTCACTCAGTAAACTAAGCTCAAAGCTAATACTCAATCGTAGAGTCAGAACACATAGCCAAGTGCCATGGTGGCTCTCATGTGGGCTGCAAAAATATCTCATATCCATGTATGTTGGGTCGTCTCTCGCTACACGGCAGCATGGTCTCAGTTATCTCTGTATCCAGTGGGCCATATCAAGAGTGACACCTCTGGTCGGGCGGTCTCCTCTGGGTAGAGTTGTGATGGGTTGGACCTCCATCATACATGCTCTGATCCGTCGTTGCATCATGTGTGGCTCTTGTATCTCTAGTTGCATCCCTCCTCGTCGTCTCATCCCATCCGACCCATGCTGCCCTCATGTCATCTATCTCCTCCTCCTCTACTCCGTCATATTCTGGGGTAGACTCGAATGCATAGAAATCGTGGAGTGTCGCTGAGCTTGATCTACCCCCTCATGTGGTACTGTCCCCTCCTACTCTTAATCTGACACAATAAGGTCTCCCTATGTCGTCTCATATCCATAAGATAGAGGACAACACAAACCTAGTCTTGAAAGTGAATCAGCCGGGAGAGAGGCCCAAAACCATGCCCCTCCTAAAAGAGGCAGTGATACCGTCCTCGAATCTCATAGTAAACTAGTCGAGTACAAACTCCTCTATCTCTCTCTCTCTCCCAACGTGCATAGTCTACAGATCCACTGCTCACTAGGTGTACATGTGGCTCTCCCTACCTCGATCCTCAGCTGATGGGACAAGACCTGCATCTGTCCAATGGCAATCCTGAGGGCGCGTGACACTTGCATGTCCTCAATATATTGGGTTCTAGTAATCATTCCAGCATTCGATACTATCAAGAAGTGGTAACGGTAGAACCAAATCTTGGTGGGGAAAACTCCTGCCCCCCCCCCCTCCCAAAGTCCCTGAGTATAGAGTTGGAATAGGTACAACCGTATGATACAGCTAATGTCATCCCATCGAACCAAGGAGATCAGGAGCATCCAAGCTGTACTGAAAGGGGGGAAGACAGACTATCTGAATACCTTGGCTGTGAAGCCATCTGGAAATGTGTGCATACTAGGCCATGTGGATCCCACTCTCAACTAATCGTATAGATGAATCTAGTGCAACCCTCAGTAGTCTCCCTCTAGAGAGAGATGTGGCCAGCAAAATGTGTGTTAGTCCTTTTTTTTAGTATATACACGTTTTACATATTATCTTAGATATATAATAACTATGCGCGTTTCCAAGCAAATTCCTGTGGGAATTTCAAAACGTTACTCCACAAAACCCCTAAAACGCTTGTCGTCTTCTTTTTTCCAAAGAGAAGAACCTTCCAACCAATGCACATCAGCAATCCATGGAACGCTTGACCAATGGAATCTGGCTGCTATGCAACCTGCTTCTCAAGGCTCACCTCACTGCCTAGAGTGTACCTGAAAGAGGGTGCCAAGAAGAAGGGTGGGGGGCTACACAAACAACGGATTCCTCGATCTGTGAGAGTATAAAAAATGCTTGTAAGCCATGTCAGGTAGAAACGCTGTCCCCTTTCCTAGATCCCTCTGTGTGGCTACAAGACGAATCTGCTGAGCCTCCCTTAAAATGCAGTTCCAGGTTGTGAGTGTTGGCCACCATCTCCCAGGCCCCATCCTTCGGAAAGAACTCGGGTCTCTTGTGAGAGGGAGAGACCGAGTCATAGATACTTGAGCAAGACACTCTAACCATCTATCTTGTAGGTTGGAGAGACTCTCTCATCGGAAAAGCCTATCATCCCTCTGTACGAGATATCTTTGCATCTCACCAAAGAGCCACCATGGCACTTGGTTTTGTATTGAGTACTAGTTCTGAGTTTTGAGCTTTTGAGCTTCTTAGCATAGCACTCAGCAAGGGCCCTAGCGAGCCCTTTGCCTCAGCCCACAGTGGCTTGTATGAGTTGCTTTGTTGATTGTAATATGTCTCATAGGCCCCCAAGGCCTCTCAAAGATGTGAATACATCTTTCTTTCTTTCTTACTTTCTCTCTCTCTCTCTTCATAGAAATGGACCTTCCCTACACCCTCCTCCCCTCTCACGGTTCGAACTCTCGTAGGGGATCAATGAAACATCACAAGAGTTGGGGCTCTTTGTGGTTGCCCTGCAGCCCCTTATTGGTATAAAGTGTGTTATGGAGTTGAAAGCTCCTCTTTCTTAATACAGCTCTCCTTTCTTCTCATGGTGGCAGCTTCCCCTTCTATTACTCCTCTATTGGTTGGGGGGCTTTCGAATGGCCTGTCTTGATCCGCGTTCTCTACTCAGGATCTTCTTTGGATGATGACTGGTGCAAGAGGCTCGAACTGATGATGGGAATGGCACCATCTATTGGACCTTCGGTGGACCATTCGAGTACTCGACCATCCGCAAGTATGGACAAGCCGGCCTAGTCTGGGCTGAAGATGAGTGAATTTGGGAGCCGAAGATGTCATGCCAAAATGGCTCTGTGAGCCGTCCAAGATTTGTGCCTTATCCAAGTTCGAGATAAGGTCTATGTTCGATGAAGACGGGCTGCAAATTGATATGGAGCAAGGAAAGGTTGGCCGACTTAGCGCCTTGACGAATCGGTGTGATCACATGGCACACTCAAAAAGATTCGGCTTGGAACTCATAAGTGTGTTAAAGATGAAGCCCCTTGGAACCTTGCCTCGCTCCTCCTTTTATTGTCGAGGGTGTTGGTAAGAGTGACATTGGGTGGGCACAATGAACGACCTTTGGTGAACATCCTACACCTGTATAATAAACATGTTTGGAGTCCATCGGCCAATTGAAATTCGGCTTCGACTCTGACACTTGAATCCTTGCCTTACATGTGGCTGACAGATTTGGACCCTTCGCTTACATATCCATTGTCTCCAACCCCACTCCTCGATGGCTCTGTTCTCCTTCCATTCGATTGTCACACAGTCTCATGACGACTCCATCACGCTTCCAGGTTCTTAGGGCAACCATCACTTTAATCAATTCAACCAGGCAACGATGCTGAGAGGGCTGAGCAGGTTCTACATTGAAGGGGCTATAGTAGCTCCATCTTTCCTCAAACCCTAGGGTGTAATGATGGACCTAGTACTTCATCAAAGTGTGTGGGCACCGGCCCCTAGCTTGTGTTTGCTATTCTAGTTTACACTCCGAGATTAAGCCATGGATCTCAAACTCATGCGTGTAGGAGTATTCTAAAGCCCCGCCGAATCCTTGCCGTTGAATGATTGGCTTTGGAGACCTGGCCTTAAGCTTTGGGCCACAGATCCCACCGTCTAAACATGGCAGCCGCATCTTGCTTTGAAAGGTGATTACCCAGTTTGGATTGTACATATGACCCCCCCCAAAAAACATTTTGGGCCTTGTGATTGCCGAATGGCAAATGGTCGCCAAATGGGGAATGTGATTTGGAGGCCGTGTCTAACCACCAAAGATGGGTTACCGAATTCGGCCAAATGACCAAAGCTGGGCACAATGAGACAAGCCTGTAGACCTTGAACATTCTTCTGCATGCATGCCACGAGGCCTCCTTGGAGCTGATTTTCAGTTCACCCTCACTCCGGTTTGGGCACCATGAGACAAGCCTATAGACCTCCGGGGCCTCCTTGGGCACCATGAGACAAGCCTGTAGACCTTGAACATTCTTCTGCTTGCACACCCAGGGGCCTCCTTGAGCACCATGAGAAAAGTATGTAGACCTTGAACGTTCTTCTGCATGGGCCTCCTTGGAGCTGACTTTCAGCCCACCCTCACTCCGGTTCGGTCTTTTGTAGATGTCCCGTGCAAGGATCCTATTGGATCTCTGCACTGTGGGTGGCACATTTTTGTGCCAACAGCAGTCCAAAAGGGAATGGGTCAATTACACTTGTATCAGGGATTCTATAATTAAATCAAATTAGAAACCAGCTGAACACTTGTGCCATTTGAGACTTAGAAGACAAAATCCTGTGGCAGGATGTTGCAGACAGAATAAGACTATCAAGTCGTAGAGACAGGAAAACATCTCTTCTTGCAACACCCTCCCATCTTCTATTTATACACGGATCTTCTCATATGACTTCATGCTCACATGCAAAAGCAATGCAAATCACAGATATTTCTTAGAAGTCCTTACGTGCAGGCCAGTAATTCGCAAGCAGAAAAGCAAGAGATGGGAGAAATGGAGATGTAGAAGACAGATCAAGCATGGCCTACAACAAGGTAACAAGCTTTGAAACTGTACTTTAGTTCATACCTCCTCATGAGCAGTATCATAGATACTTTTGCCCATTTTATATGGCGTGACAGGGTATGAGTTTTTTCAAAGGCACAACCATCCATTAGTATCTTCTAAGCTATATGAATTTTGTGGTTCAGCTATTCTAGGGAGGATGAAGTTGCAGATTGTGATAGCACCTTCACCTTTCCATTCCAATTACAACTACACAAGTTTTGGAGGAATACAAGCTGCTGCAAATTGCACTTGATAAAATGATTACTGTCGATTCTTCGTTTACTGTCAAAGCATCCTGACACCCATCATGTCCTCCCCAGGGCTTATTCTTTTTTCTGCCTTCAATCTGAAGTATGACAACGGGCTTCCCATCTTATGTGGTATGACCAAAAATCACCTGTCTTTCTAAGTTGCAAGCTTATTCAGGCATCTCTTACCCTCCATCAGCCATGAAAATAGGCTCACCCCATCAGAGATAGTGGCACTAAAAAATGCAAGTTTGAATAACAGCACAGCAAACTATGGTAATAGCTCTACCTTGTGGTCTCTGTCAGTTTGAACCTTCATTTTTCCAGGCAAGACCTAGACCATCAAAAACATCATCCAAAATATGTATGCCAAAAAAGACAAAATAAAAAGTACCTTGGATAGGACACCCAATCCACTGCATGGAGCATCAAGTAAAACTTTGTCCGCTATTACTTCAAATTCATCCTGCAATAATTTAAGGACTGATCTTTTTCTGAAAATTAAAAATGGTATACAAGAAGGTGTACGAGAAAAGAAATTATATGCAGTAACAGGACTCTGAGACTGAGATCTTCACAGAGATTTAATCTTGAACATAGTTCAGGATCAACATAAAGACTTACTGCAAAGTCACAAAGGTTGCAATGATAAGTTTGAACAATATTTTCAACTCCGAGCACACTTGCTGCTTCTTCCAGTGCATGTAATCTACCCCTGTGGATATCAATAGCCACCAGCTTCCCTGCAGTCAATATTGCTCCTTTACTGGTGATTCATGTATGTATTCAATAAACCTATGTGCACTCTATCCACCATTCATTCTTCATGAAGAATAAATCCAAGCAAAAAAATGTCTGGTGAAAAAGCCTTGAGGCACAAGTTTTGCCTGCCCTGGTTTTTCAGGCAAGAGGCCATGTAAAGAGCCTTCCCTCCTGGAGCTGAACAGCAATCAATTATAGTCTCTCCTGGTTGAGGGTTGACCAATCCTACAACTAGTCCTGCATAACGACAGCAACTCTCTTAGTGACTTAAAAAGTGTAATCCTTTAAGCGTCAAATAGTTCCAAATGAAGGCTTCATACGTGTCATGGTATGAAAGAAGAAAACATGCCTGCACTTTCATCCTGGACAGCACAGAGGCCTTGTCTGAGGAGTCCAGCTTGGATAACAGCCTACATATACAATTGGTATACATGGCACTTAGGGAACCATGAGAACAATATCACACAACATCAGGATATGTCAATTCATGCAAAATAAAGTCTCATCATGTGGGACTCAGAAAACCAGCAATCATGGATGCATATATTGGGCATATCTGTTCATCCTGGATAGCACAGAGGCCTTGTCTGAGGAGTCCAGCTTGGATAACAGCCTAACATGCAATTCTTACACATGGCACATAGCGAACCAGGGGAACAACACACGAAAAGGCAATTCGTGCAAATAAAGTCTCATCATGTGGGACCCAGAAAACCACAATCATGATGCATATATTGGACATATCTGTTTGCAGATACACCTGCAGCTTCTCCTGTGCAAATATATACCCAGTACCTCTTAACATCGACCAGCTCTATATTACAACAGCTGAAGAAACAAACAAGAAACATTGACCACGACTCCCAGCCCCAAAACTTGACTCCTCTCTATAGGATGTACTCATGGGCAACATAAGGTAACCTGATGTCGAGATGCCACGATGGTGGTACTCGAATGGGGTGGGTGGTGTCTTTGGAACATGCCCAATCAGGATCCCATTGGGAGGTACATGGTCTCTTTGGAACATGTTCAAGAATTGCTACTAGCATCCTTGAATCCTCTCTATAGGATGTACTCATGGGCAACGTAAGGTGACCTGACATCGAGCTGCAGGGGCCTATGTCCAGTCTCCTGCAGACCTATCATGCTTGAAAATAAGGGTCTTGGTCCCAACATCTCCCAGCCACTTCTCCCATGAAGAAAAAGTATGTGATCTACTGCTATCTGCAGCAATGTCATAGGGGGTCTCATTAGCCTAGACCTAAGTCAAGTGATCTCACAAGGTGCATCTTTTGGTTTAGGTAGTCAATGACTCTACCCTCTTGAGCAGCAGCAAAGGCCCAGAAAGGCCCTCACCATCAGAGTTCGCGGTATTCCACGTACTGATACCATTCATATGGACGATGCGATAACCTTTGTGACCACCACCCTGGGGGTTTCAGAGCAGGGGATCGAGGGGGCCTGGTGAGTAGGGAGAGATTCCAACCGAGAGCAGCCCCTTGTCATACGCTTCCGAGACACCCAGGCACGACTGGCAGCGCTCCGACGTAGACAAGCCCTGCGTGATCACCTTGGGATATCCATGGATGAGGACCTGACACCCCTGCAGGTCGAGGAGAGGCATGTTCCCTTACAGCAATGGGATGTGGCCCGCAAGGAGGGGAAGGGGGATGTGGTCCGAGACAGCCAACTTCTGACAGGACCCCATCGAGCACCCACCTGCTCTTCCGCATAGGGAGACGGTGTCTATGAGACCCAAGATACCGAGTACCTTTCATGCACCATCTCGAATTGTAATGGTACCCTATGGTCTGATCCAGGGAGCTTCTCGGAAACCTTTGCAGGATGAGACATAGTGTTTTACACATAGACCACCAGAGCAGCATACTACTAAGTAGATCACGGCCCCTTGTGCGTCGGCGGATCCGGACCTCTAGAGTTGCATCCCTCCTCTCCAATGAGAGAAGATCTGTATAGGACCGCCACTCCTCCAGATCCTCGTACTCCGCCCGTCTCCCTCGTCTCATTCCTGAATGCAAACTCCCATGTGTATCCACTGACGATTGGCAGTGGGCGCTCTGCACAGCACATCATTCGAGCTAGTTCGGCACGTCCCCAATGTAGCTAGATGCAGCGTTGCAGACCATTACTAGCTACACCATGTCAGACAGTACGGGTCCAGTAGTACAGCAAAGCGACGGAGGTTTTCCATGCTTGGCTCTATCTTCTTCCATGGCCCTCACAGAAGGTGGGGATGAGAGAGGTTGGTATGCCCAGACACGTAGGTGGTTTGAGAGATTGAGGCTTCCCATAGACAGTCTGCATCCCTTTCAGTACAGCTTCAACGCTCCAACTATCCCACTAGAATACCACGAGGTCAAACAGGTCATTCGAGAAGATCTACTACGGTTACACACATTCAGGACCTCATTGGAGCCGAGCGAGCTTCTAGTGAAGCTCAATTTCTACAGAGACCACTCTCTGCACATCTCTGAGGGGGGTTTCATTGTCCCACCAGAGTACACTCAGATCCACCTGCCACACTCACTGAGGATCTTTGAGTTTCATCAGACCGACTCCGTATTGAGAGCGGACGAGCTGAGGGGATACCTAGGGAGAGACGCATATGCACGTTATGTGATCGACCGGAGGTGGAGTCAGAGGAGCACTTCGCATTTTGATGCCTCGTGTACTATGAGATCCGCAGTCAATACCATTGCCTTTTTAGGGACGGTCTTGGGCCATTATCCAGACTTCTCTCATACCCAGACCAGGGATGCCTCGCCGCCTTCATTCATAAGGTAGTCCGCTATAGGGAGCACCTACTTAGAACGCAAACACGGTCCTCAGAGCAGGATCGCAGAGTTCTTCTAGTCACACTGCACGCGCCCTACAGTCATTGATAGCAGACGCAGTAGAGATCCAGAGCCTGAGACACGCCACACTCGACAACGGACGGACATGCAGACCACACTGAGCCATCTCCCATCCCTGTTTAGGCTTGGGCCTCGGCCTACAAGGGTAACTATAGCCCTGGTCAACAACAGAGTCATTCCCAAAAGACCGAGATGGGTGGCACACACCATAGATAGTCGCCAACGCTCCATCACTGGCTACATATTAGTATCCCCCTAACACATATATAGCTCTGTGGGGCCGCTTGCATGGACAAGTGCCAGCCAGCCTTGATGGTGACTGACCCGAGTATGAGGATGATGATGATGTTGATGACGATGATGACAATGTCAGTACTGATGATATGACTATGTAACTACTTAGCACTTAGCATTCAGCATGGGTGATGATGCTCGTTAGTAGTCCATCCTTTCTACTTTGATTTGTATTAGTTTTCTATCAGTCTCATAGACCCATCGGTCTTCTAAAGACTTTAATAAGCAATCTCTCTCTCTCTCTCTCTCTCTCTCTCTCTCTCTCTCTCTCTCTCTCACACACACACACACACGAGCGAGCCTCGAGATACTGTGACATGAAGTTGGGAGTAATAAACTTCATGCACCTCTTCACTTCCTACTGCTTTCGAACTGAGTGATAGAGATATTTATCATTGGGAAAGGGACATTAAAAATAAGCTTTTATACCAAGAGACCACACCATACTTTCCTCCCTTAGATGAAAATGAAGATGGTAACATCCCAAGTGATGTTGTACTCAAGCATAGGGAGAGGCAAAGGATCAGCAGAGGCCATAATCTCAAGAAGCCGAGAGAAGAGCGATACGTTATTGAAAGAAGATCTTACGGCTCAACATGACATGAACTGATATATATCGAGGAGTTTGAACGGGCTGATTGGGTCGGATAGGTAGGTTTCGAGGAAACATTGCACCTCCTTCATAGATACCTTTATAATTAGCCCAAAACACTCTCCAAACTCTCATTAGACACAAAGGCCTATAACTTTCAGTAGAGACATGATATCAAAGATTCAAACACATATAGAGATATGTCTTGAGATGGGCTTCGCGCTGGTATACCTTTCGTAAGAAACAAAGAAGCAGCCTTGAAAACTATCATGAAAACAAACTATCAGACACAGAGACTCATAACTTTTTGATGTAGTATTTGATTAAGGTCTATTCACATAGAGACATGCGCCTTGAAGATAGCTTCGCGCTGATATAAGTTTCATCAAAATCGGACTACCGAGCAAAAAGTTATGAGCAAAACACTAACAGGGGGTCAAACTGTCATAAAAACTGCCCTCCACCCATGCTAATTTTGCCTGAGCAGGATGCTCCCTCAAGACTCCACCTTCATCAACGATCCACCACTCATAGATTTTGCCTAGAAGAGGGTAAGTAACTCCCTTAGTGGCTCGGGAAATGGATGGACCATGTGTGTTTGCCTGAGCAGGATGCTCCCTCAAGACTCCACCTTCATCAACGATCCACCACTCATAGATTTTGCCTAGAAGAGGGTAAGTAACTCCCTTAGTGGCTCGGGAAATGGATGGACCATGTGTGTGCAATGAGCCTCCGAATAGAAAGAACTTTTAAGGCATTGAAAGAAAGAAAAGGGAAGAGAGACTCAAGAGAGGGAATACAAAGTGATCTTCATTGTCAATAGAGTGAGACTCCACTCCAATGCAGCTCAAAATACTACAAACACAAGGGAGAAGAAGAGATTTCATACGTACAAGAGAGAGTGGAAGCTCCAAGACTACTCATAGAGAGGGAATGAACTAGAGAGAGATGGACTCAAGAGTCTACATAAGAGAATATCTACAAGAGGGAGAGAAGGCTCATGGAAGGCTTGAGGAGACTAGAGCTACAGCAACATGAGGCCACATGGTGGAAGAAATGTTGAACAAGGAAGAGGAGGGCTCCTTTTATAGAGATTTTGTCACCCTCTTTCACCCATTTACAATTGTTGCCTGTAGATTCCTTTCCCCATCAATCACATAAGCCCATATTTCACCATCCATGTCCTTTTTAGCTACTCTTGCGATGTGTCCCATCAAAAGATGCTCAAGACTCTTAGAATATTGAGAAAGTCAAGAGTCTCCCTAAATGAAGCCCATAGGGACCCTCTCTTTTCCATATGTCCATATTCTCCTTATTCCACATAGGAATTCTAGAAAGATTTCTTTTGACTCCACACTCCTCCACATGCCTTCCACACGCTTGGCATGTGATCTCTCTTACATTATTGGAACACATGGACATGAGCCCACCTCTTTATATGACTCACTCTTCCTATTTTCTAAAAAACCCCATAATATCCCATACACAAATAGCTCTCACCCCATACCAAGGTATTTATCATTCATACACATGGTATTTACAATGATCCATTCCACTCATCCTTTCAATCAAATGGAAATGAGTGAGAGCCACTAGGCTATCACTTGATATTAAAACTCTTATCAAACATAGAGAAAAACAATACCAATGCCAAATAAAAAATATCAATTTTTGGCGTCACAATACCTTACGATAATCGAGGCGCAACAAATATCACAGTGCTTGACACACCATAAGAGACGGGCTTTCCTTACATATAGGATGGATGAGGTGATCACTTCTTTTCGAGCAAGGGATCCCACTATTGGATGGGGACTCCTCTCTGAGACTAAGCCACCTATCCCCACCACATATCCAAGCATCTGGCACACTATACGACCTCACTCTACGATGTCTTAATCTAGGCGCCATCCGATATGTAACCTCTGCCCAACCTTTGTCCAAGCCCACCAGATCCATCCTATTCATGGCACATAATATGCAAGCTGCATTGCCACCGGCTCCACAACTGACAGCCCAAGACCATGAGGGGCTATAGAGTGAGCACTTTGCACAAAGGCATGAGATTCTGGCTCTGATCCTGGCACAGATGTTCAATAATGCAGTATACCACGGCTTTCCCCCTACTTGGAGTACCACCACCATTGTGCCAATACACAAAGCATGAGACCCCATGGACACGGAGAACTATCGCGCCCTCATGATTGGGCACACCTTGGCCAAGATCTATGGATCTAGTATTAGAGAGAGAGATCAGCTCTAACACAGAGGCACATGTGCAATAAGCTTTGAGACAGGCTGGTTTTCGAAGGCTAAATTCCACTCTTGACGACCATATATTCACCGTGCGGGCCATCATTGAGGAGACAATATCAAGATCCCAAAAAGTCTACACTTGCTTTGTAGACTTTCGAAAGGCCTTTGACAGTCTCATGGGCCTGCAGGATTAGGAGAATCCATGATATGCAGATCCTAGGGGACATGATCTGGGCGATGATGAGTCTATATGAGTCAATCAAAGGGAGAGAACGGGACTTTAAAGGCTTTACAAATTGGATTGAGAGCACGATCGGAGTGAAGCTAGGATGCCCCTCTCACCGATACTCTTTGGGCTCTGCACCGATGAGATCACGACTTTCATTGATCGCCTGGGAGGGAAGGCATCTTCACTTGATGACCTAATGATTCAGATAGTGCTATATATAGCCTCTTTTCCTCTTCAGCGGCAGGCCTATACAGACACCTAGAGGCCCTAGAGGTGTTTTGCACAAAGAGAGACCTAATAGTTAACCTTGGCAGGACCAAGGTATGATGTTTAACACCTCACAGGCAGCACTTCATCGACACACTTTCACGTACCAAGGGGAGCCAGTTGAGATAGTATAGTCCTATGCCTATCTAGGGGTACTCTTTGCGGGGCCAGTTTTCACGACGACTCATGCAGCTAGAGCACACCTCACACAAGGGTAGAGTGCCCTAGCCTGCTGCCTAGAGCAATAGTGATTTTAGGCACGCTTCCAAGGATCCCCCAACGAAGGGATGGATATTAAACACACTTATGAGGCATACAGTCATGTATGCGGCACCCTTCTGAGGAAGCCACCTATTGGCGATCGAATGGTAAAGATTCGAGAGGCTATATAGGTGTTAGAATTATTGACATATTCTAGGCAGTGACCAATGCAATCCATAAGTGAGTTAGGGGAACTTTTCCCTCACTAGAGGTTTTTTCACCTAACCACAGTTAGTGGGTTAGTGTGGTTTTGTCACTTAGACAAAACCACCTCCACTCTTGTTTTCTTATCATCTTATCTATTGCACACTCTACGTTTTGCTCTCCAACTTTCTTGCTTCCTGCTTGTCTACTCCTCTCTCACATTTCATATTAGAGCAGCTTTTGGGACCTGCTCATCCTCTAGAGCTTGCAACCCGCCATACAACTTCTTCACGTTGGCATTTCAGATTTTGAAGTGGCTGGTCCAAATACTACAACCACTCTTAAGGATGACTCTTATGCTTTCCTGACTCGCAGCTATGACCCTTCAAAGGATGCATGCACTTTCAATGTCGAAGAGACATTGAACACATGGTATTTTGATAGTGGTGCATCCAAGCACATCACTTCCAGGAAGTGTCTTTTTGCATCTCTGCATGCACCACCCACTGGAAAGAGGGTGACTTGTGCTAACAATTCTTCTTATTCAGTTTGTGGAGTGGGTGAGGTTGTACTTACTTCCACGGATGGCACAAATTTCAGAATTTCTGATGTTCTTTATGTGCCTCGTATCAAGAAGAATTTACTTTCAGTGTCCTCACTCAATCGAGGGGGGTTTTAGGTCATCTTTGAAGATGCCAAGTGTGCAGTCCGAGACAAAGAAAACAATTATGCTTTTATGTTTTCTGGCACTTTGTATCGGGGTCTTTTTCAGCTTGATGTTTATGAGAAAAGATCCGAACTTGCACTTGCAGTAACCACTCCCACTGCTACCATGCAGAATGCGGAGTTATGGCATGCCAGATATGGACACATGAGCTACAGCTTGATGACACTTCAGAAGCATACTATGGTTGAAGCATTGCCTCCTTTGGAGACACCTCCTCCTCATGCCTATTAAGGGTGCATCCTCCGTAAGATGCATAGATTTCCCTTCAAAAAGGATGGTGCAGTACGATCCGTCCAGAAATTACAGCGCATACATAGTGATGTTTGTGGTCCCATAAGGACACCTGCTTTGGGTGGTTATCTGTATTATGTCACATTTATCGATGACTACACAAATTACACTTGGGTCTATGGCTTGAAGGAAAATTCAGATGTGTTTATGCATTTCAAACACTTTGTGGCCAAGGTTGAAAATGAGACAGGACTCAAGGTGCAAACACTACGCACTGACAAAGGGGGGGAGTATATGTCTCATGAATTTGAGGCATTTTTGAAGGAGAAAGGCATCACACATCAGCTTACAGTGAGGCTTATCCCTCAACAAAATGGCAAAGCTGAGCAGAAAAATGGAACTCTCATGGAGATGGATAGATGCATGCTCACTAGCAAGAAGTTGCCTCACAGATTCTGGCTCGAACGGCTCATGTGTGCCAATTATGTTTTGAATCGGGCTCCCACAAAGGCTTTGAAGACAATCACTCCCTACGAGACTTGGCATGGGAAAAATCCTTCAGTGGATCATTTTTGTGTCTTTGGATGTGTTGCATATGCCCATGTGCCTGTGGAGTTTCGACATAAGTTGTCAGATAAGGCACTAAAGTGTATCTTTGTTAGGTATAAAGTAGAAAGCAAAGGCTATCGTCTGTACAATCCTGCCACACGCAAGATTTCTATGAGTAGAGATGTAATCTTTTCAGAGGATTCAGCTCATACACATGCTGAATTCACTATTCCAGCTTCTTCTGATGATGTTTTTGAGGGGTTCCTTCCAATTGCCTTTGGTTCCCCAGCTGATACTCATACTGAAAATCAGCATTTACAACAACCTCCTCTTGTTCCACATGCCCCAATTCAGCCACCTGCTGATTTTGTAACTCCACGGGCAGTGGATGATGTTGTCAGGCAAGAGATTCAAGAGATACATGCAGCAAAAACAGTTCCAAACTGGCTGCTACAAACTCTCAAGGAGAGTAGACTTGACGCACCTTTGCCTGGTAGGACTCGTAGTGCAGCAAGGCACGAAGGGGGGGCTCTTTCCGTTGAATCAACTTATGCAGGTACTCTTCTTGATGAGGAAGAACCCAGTACTTATGAAGAAGCCAAGAATAATGTGCACTGGATGAATGCCATGCACAATAAATTGCAGTCCATTGAGAAAAATCAGACTTGGGATGTTGTGGCTTTGCCACCAAGCAAACATGCCATCGGTACCAAATGGGTTTTCAAAGTGAAAAGGAAGCCAAATGGGTCCATTGATCAGTACAAGGCACAGCTGTTTGCCAAAGGATATGCTCAAAAAAAGGACATAGATTATGAGGAGACTTTTGTTCCTACATCTCGGATGACAACTATCAGATCAGTTATTGCAATGGCTGCAACTTTTGTTTGGAATGTTCATCAGTTGGACATAAAAACAGCTTTCCTTAATGGGGACTTGCAGGAAGAGGTTTATGTCAAACAACCTCCTGGCTTTGAGCTTTCGGGTAATGCACATCAAGTTTGCAAGCTTAATAAAGCTGTATACGGGCTGAAACAAGCGCCACGTGCATGGTATGCCAAAATTGATGCCTTCTTGGCCAGTAAGGGCCTGCATAATAGTCCAACTGAGAGCACCCTCTACATCAAGAAGGATGGGGGGATATTTTAGTCATCATTCTTTACGTAGATGACATGCTGCTCACAGGGTCAAATGAGAAAATAATTGCAGATTTCAAGGCTGAATTGAAAGCTGAATTTGACATGACAGATTTGGGCATGTTAAATTTCTATTTGGGGATCCAATTCATACAAGACAAGCATGGCATTGTTATGTCTCAATCCAAGTATGTGCAAAAGCTCTTGGATAGATTCAACATGCAAGATTGTAAGCCTACAGCCACTCCCATGGAGCCAAGGCTGAAGCTTATTATGTATGATGTAGGTGAATCAGTGGATGCCACACTTTACAACCAGGCTGTTGGATGCCTCATTTAGTTGTGCAATACACGGCCCGATATTCAATATGCAGTATCTCAGGTGAGCAGGTATATGCACAGCCCAAAGACAACACATTGCCAGGCTGTAAAATGCATCTTTCGTTACTTGCAAGGCACAAAGTCTTATGGCTTGATGTTTCCCAGGGGGGGTGACTTGCAAATGCATGCTTGTAGTGACTCAGATTGGGCTAGAGACTATGACACTAGGCAGTCCACAAGTGGTAATTGTTTCTTTTTGGGCAAAGCTTGCATTTCTAGGCTGAGCAAGAAACAATCTAATGTGGCTACTTCCTCATGTGAAGCTGAGTACAGGACAGCTTTCCCAGCAACAATTGAATGTGTTTGGCTGCGTCGTTTGTTTACTGATCTTCATCTCTCATTGGAGGGTCCTTCTCCGATTCTCACTGATAGTCAGACTGCTATAGCGGTGACAAAGAATCCTCTGTTTCATGCTCACACGAAGCACATTGAGGTTCATTATCATTATGTTAGAGAGAAGTTGCATGCAGGGGAGATCGGTATGATCTATGTGTCAACACATGACAATGTTGCAGACATCTTCACCAAAGCACTTCCACGTGAGAAGTTTGAGGCATTTCGCAGTGCCCTGAACTTATCTCCTTTTGGTGATTGATCACTTCCTTGTACATCATCACATTGGCACTGCATGGGGGTGTTAGAATTATTGGCATATTCTAGGCAATGACCAATGGAATCCATAAGTGAGTTAGGAGCACTTTTCCCTCACTAGAGGTTTTTTCCCCTAACCACAATTAGTGGGTTAGTGTGGTTTTGTCACTAACACAAAACCACTATATTGCACACTCTACGTTTTGCTCTCCAGCATTCTTGCTTCCTGCTTGTCTACTCCTCTCTCACAATAGGAGCCACCTATCAGCGATCGAATGGTGGAGATTCGAGAGGCTATATAGAAGACCATGGGGTCCAGGATGATTCGGAGTAAGGCCTTGGTCCCACATCAGATCATACAGGCAGAGTTCGCTATGACACCACTTCAACTTGACGCCAAGTTCTAGAGAATGACATATCTTTAGAAAGTATGGGTTTGCCTAGCTGGACGCTGCCGAGGTTGGCATTAGAGTCATGCAGACGATTAGCCGAGAGGGGGGTTCGCACAGCGTGGTCCACACACATATCTAGATGGTTTGGCAGCTAGGGTATGGGACCTACTCCAGCTCTATGCATCACGGACTTGGGGTGGGAACCAGGAGTTCCCCACCAAGATCCAGTTCTATCATGATTATTTCTTGAGGATTTCACAGGATGGAGTGATCACCAGGCCACAGTACCTATAGGATAGACGGGTCTCACATGCACTAACGATAGCCATCAGTTAGATGCGGGTCTCGTCCCATCAGCTGAGGATTGAGAAAGAGAGAGCCACAGGCACACCCATAGAGCAATGGATTTGTGGGCTATGCACATTAGCAGAGGTGGAGACAAAGGAGCACTCCATATGCACTTGCGCCACCTACTATGAGACTTGAGGACGGTACCACTATCTCTTTCAGAGACAAAGGAGCACTTCATATGCACTTGCCGAGGACGGTACCACTGCCTCTTGCAGGAGGGACAAGGGTTCAGGCCACTCTCCCAGCCGATCCACTTCCATGACCAGGTCTCTATTGGCCCCTATTTGATGGAGATGCGACGACATAGAGAGACCTTACTGCAGCAAATCAGATAGTAGGAGATGACAACACCACAGAAGAGATCAAACACAGCGACATGTCATCGACTTCTATGCCTTTGAGTCAGCCCCAGGATACATTTGGGCCAGACTCTGAAGATAGTCGACATGAGGGCAGTATGGATTAGCGGGAAAAGATGGCACGGAGTGGTGGAGCTAGCGACACAGAGACCACTGACCAAAACATGCACAGTAGAGGTCCGACCCATCACTGCTCTACTCAGGGGGGATCGTTTGAGATGACGTGCTACCCCTGATATGGCCCACCAGATACAAAGAGCACGGAGACCACACCCTCCACCACAGCAAGAGACGGCTCGACAGACACAGATACAAGACATTTTCGTGTCTCATCGGAGAACCACCATAGCACCTGGATACATATTTGGAGCACTAGCTTTGCATGCCTGAGCTTTGAGATGTTGGGATTATTAGCTTAGCTTAGTACTCAGCAAGGGCCTCAGCGAGCCCTTTGCTTCAGCCCACAGCGGCTTGTATGAGATACTTTCTTGATTGTACTTTGTCTCATAGGCCCACAAGGCCTTCCGAATACATTATTACACCTCTCCATGGAAGAACTCAAAGCAGAAAATGCAGCTTTTAAGAAAGAGATGGTTGCCATGCAGGCTACCATGAATGGTAAACATGCTAAGTTCGCACCACAGCTCACTAAGGGGAAAGAAGAGATGCTCGAGTGGACAACAGTGGTAAGAAAGGGATCAGCAGCCCCTAAAAAGGAGTTCATCTCTAAGGTGCTAGAGGAAGAGAAAAGGAGGGCCAGCAAGGCGCTGAATGTCCTGGTAAGAGGCTTAACAGTAGGAGATACCCCAATGGCAGATGCTCAAGCTTTATAAACCCCCCTCCCCTAAATGGGAGGGTGAGCAGGTGCAACGGGGGCTAGTGAGGAGTCGTCCATCTCATACTACCGCCCACTTCCGTCCTTGAGGGCCATGCCCCACTGCTTTATCAGAATGAGTCTCTCCTCAACCTGTAGGGGTGCCAGGTCCTCATCCATGGAAATCGATGGGTGGTCCAGCAAGACCAATCTGTGGCATAGTGCCACTAGTCAGACATGAGTATTGCAGGTGTATGACGAGGGGTTGCTCTCAGTTGGGGTCTCTCCCCACGTGCTAGGCCCCCTTGATCGCGTGCTCTACGACCCCTAGGGTGGTAGCCACGAAAATGGTCGCATCGTCCATCGGTGTAGAACAACTAATCAAAAGATACGACTTCATTATGACAATATCTACATACTAGGGACATCTTTGCCCATCACAAAAAAGTTTCTTCAAGAGGTCTTCTAGCTCCCAATAGCAAATAAACAAGTGTCAAATTCAAGATTTTCTTGCAAAACTAGACACAAGATGCAAGATGATAGAGCTGAAGATCACATGGAATCACCCAAGCATCGAGGTTGTACCAAGCAACTTCTCTAATTGCAAGCGAATGTCCAAAAATATCCAAGCCAATGCAAAGCACAAAGTTGGAAGATACACTAGCTAGAAGTAGAACTAGTTCCATTGATACCATTGAGGCCGTCCCAACACTTGGTTAGAAACGAGATTCACACTAATAACTTGAGACCCTACAAGTGAAATGGGTAGAAATATCAAAATGGGTTGCCAAAGTGAACTAGCCAGACCTCTTAATAAACATCCCAAAAGTTACCCAAGTACCAAGAACTTGAAATTGCAAATTTAGCCACCCCTGACTACCAAGGTAATGTCGCAATCGCTTTCTTGACCAAGTGGTGGCTTCAACTAGCAAAGTGCCCCTCAAGCAGGCCATCCCACTAGTTTTATACGTACTTCTTGTAGGCTGTCTCTACTACCTCAACCAAGTACTTGGGGTTCAGCCACGTACCTAAATCAAGTACTCGGGCTATCAGGTTGGCATTGGTATCTCCTCCAAGCTACAAAATTAGGGGATATTGGATTTACTTGGGTCCAATTAGGTACCTTAATCAAGTATCTAGGCTATCATGTTGGCATTGGTATCTCTTCCAAGTTACATCTTGCCTTAGTATTCAAGAGCATAGGAGGAAGCTTCTCTTTTGGAACTCTGCTAGATTAGATCTTGCATCTAGGGTCATTGTGGTCAACCGAGTACTCATAGCCACTGCCTAGTTTGTTTGTTCATGTTGGTGTTACTCATGGGGTTGTATTGTCTAATCAGGAGACCGATCAGAAACGTCCTTTACCCACTCAAGAGACCAATAGAAATTCCTTTTGCAATGGGTTGGATGGATCTTTAGATACTGGAGCTAGGGTGGCTTGGGGGACTTTGATACTTCCCACACATGAGGGAGGACTGAATATCATAGATCCAAACTTCAGTGCAATGCCTTGCTTTGCAAGTAGGTCATCCAAGGGCTTATGCCAGGGCAAGAGCCATGGAAGGAATTTTTCTTGCCCTATATTCGCTCTTGCACTCCCCTTGGGACGTGATTGGTAGGAGAGCACTAGGTGGATCTTTACTTCTACAGGTATCATGATGTATTCATCACGCGTATGGCAGCCATTGCGAGAGCACGGAGAAGCTTCAGAGACTCCTTGATCTGGATTTTTCCGTCCACACAAGAGGAGAATTTTAGACAGCCTATTACGTGGAATGCACCGTTTTGGATGATGTTATTTTTCCTGTTGAAGCCTTGAGATACATGCAGTAATCCACATGGGAGAGATAGCCTATCTCATTGGTGGGACCATGGAAGGCCTTTAAAAGCTTTCTAGAGGACCACAGATATTGCCCTCAAAGAGATCATTTGGTAAAACATCTCAGAGGAGGCAAGAAAAGGACTGCAAAGATTGATCTAGCTATCCCTCTTGAGTGGACCATGAGAACTGGTGGACAGTGTAGACCGTCATATAGATGGGATCCTTTTTTGGCACAAGATTGCCCCTCTAGGTGATAGGCAGTTTATGGCAGGGGAGAGGACATACCCTGGTTTTTTCAGTTGAGTCTAGAGGTGCATTGGGGAGAGCCAGAAATGATGATGTGATCTAGGATGCACATCTTGATCCAGTGAGAGTGGTCAGCCATGTTGAGGACTGTTGGCTTACTTCACGGTGGTATGTTGACCCTCATCCTGAAGATTTTACTAATGGATGGAACATATTCCTTTCTTTCAGTTTACTGTTAGTGATGCCAAGAAATTTCAGATTCCAGCCAAAAACTGGAGACCATCCAGAGCTACTCATCAATGGAGTGGTTTCATATCACCTTGGATCCGTAGAGATGCTTCTAGAGGAGGCTATGGAGATCCCTTGGGGATAGAAAGATCGCCCTTTTCTTTTGGCTTTCTATTCATGGAAGGATTGCTGTAAACAAATGGAGGGAGACCTTTGGAGCTGATCCATCCTACCCAAGGTGCTCACATGCTATTGCGATTATCCAGCATTGCCTTTGGGAGTGCAAACAGGCCAAGATTATTCGAGCAGCAACTGCAGGACTTATGCGCAGTTCTCCTCTTCTCATCTGTTTAGTACCTAGTGCTCATTTGCCTAGCTCTCCTTGACTAGACCTTTGATCTTCTATGAGAGACAAGATACTTCTTTGCTATTAGTGTTCGGCATCATCTTGTTCAAATTTGCCACTTAGATTGTCCTTGTTCCTCCCTATAGGCCATCACATGCTTCTGTTAACATGAGTTTCAAGATTGTTGCTAGGACCACTGCCTAGCACATTCGGAGGGCCAGATGTACGGAGGCAGTAGTAAGTAGGTGGTACACTCGGCTCAGACTTTGGCCAGTATCCATATACTAGCCAAAGTGTGAGAAGGGTGAAATCCATCCAATGCCTCTGTGCATCTAGCCCTCCTACAATACTCTTGCTAGTATCTCCCAAGAAGAATCCACAGAGGCATGCACAGCTCTAAAAGGTGAGGCAAGAATATCATCTAGGCTTAACTAAGTGGCGTCGAATCGATAAGGCCCAAGAAGAATCGTGTCTCTCATAAAAGACCTGAGGCCCCGAAAGAGAGAGCCAAGCAACTGAGCCCCAAGTCATGAAGAAGGGGGAGCAGACAAAAGTATTGAAAATCCAGGCTATCCCCCTCCAAAAAATCCTCGCCTGCCTGTAATCCCATAAGCAATGCTAAACTGACTCCATAGCAAAAAGGCAACGAGGACAAGTAGGGTCGGCTCTGAACCTGAATCTCCACAAGTTCACTGCAATCCCACCATGAATAGAAAGCCAAAAGAAAAGAGTGATTTTTCTATTCCTGAGGGATTTCCATAGTCTCTTCCAAAATTTCTTCTGCAAATTAGCAAAAATGTCAAACCCCTCCCAATGGGGAGCTCTAGAGGGCCTCCAACCTCTACAAGTCAGCTGCAATCTCATGGCATTTCTAACAGTGTAACGAAAGAAGGGGAGGCTCTTCTCTCGATGCCCTTCATTGATCCACCACTCCCGCTCCCCGGCCAAGAGCTTTATGGAAACATCCCCATAAAGCCACAACCTCCATGCACCCAGGGTAATAAGATGCGGGTGAGGGTCTATGTAGCATTTTTTTAGTCTGAACCATGCTCAACAAAACCAAGAATCCTAACTGGATGAAATGCAACCTCTAATTAAACATCACTCGTCGACTTAGACAACGTGCCTCCCGCAAGGAGAGAAAAAACCAGGGCATTTTCATATACTCCACGAAAAGCAATAACATGTAGAGGAATGCCGGCATATCATATGTGTCCATCCAATCCACTAGAAGAGCTGCTTGAGTCCACTAGATTCTATATGCACTCCCTCTGAGATTTCTTACTAACTGAGCCTTACGGTCCTCTGGAAGCTTTTTGAAAACTTTCCAAAATCCCACAGTAGAGGCAGGGCCTCTCTCACACCTGGACCACTGCATGTAGTGAGAGCTACCAAGTGGTCTGCCATGCTCTCAAGTATGCTATCATTTCACATGATAGGCTGCCTACCGATCTCTTCACAAGAGAAAGGGGGAACTCTCTGAAGGGTACTCATGAAGCTGGCCCAAGCCTTCGGAATAACAACCATAAGAGGGAAAGAAGGAGACCTGAGGTGGGCTGAAGTAAAAATCCGTATGGTACTATCCATCCAGTCTCCTCCCAAAATAGGTGTACAAGATTGTATGCTGTGAAAAAAGAAGGCTCTTACCCGGGCATAAGCCCCCTTACCATCAACTTGTTGAGAAAGGCCTTGCACTATAAATCTGGATCTATGATGTTGAGACCCGTGTGGGGATAATCAAGGCCTTTCAAGCCACCCTGGCTATAACATATGATGTGGCATCAAGTCCACTCCATAAAAAGTTCCTTATCGGTCTCTTGAGCTAAGTGATACAATCCTGAAAAAACGGCACTAGCAAGAGCATACAAACCAAGCCGTGGCCAACAAATCCTAGTTAACCAACACTACCCTAAATGCAAGGTCAAGCTCGGCTGAACTCCAAAAAATGAGCTTTTCTCCTTATACTCTCCAACACAGGAACAAACTGTTGTTGGAGAGAGAACCATATCGACCTGGCACCCCAAATACCTAACAGGAACACCCCTCTGAATCCAAGTAAAGCCAATGTCATTCCCCCAATCTGGGGTGTCCTCATCCTTGATCCAAAAGCTATTGGATTTATGCTAATTGATGTATGCCCCCACATCAGCAGCATAAACTAAATCTAAGATTGTCCTAAAAGAAGTGAGCGTCTATGCCAAAAAAACAGCAACATCATCTGCCAACTCACTATCTAGAAGCTCCTCTTCCCGTCTGAGGGGGAGTCTCTGCCCAAAAATATCAGCTTGAGATCTAATGTAGATACTCAGCTTCAGCAGCAAACCAAAAGAGAAAAGGAGCTAGAGGGCATCCCTAACAAACTCATCTAGAAATCTAGAACCGCTTTCGCCTAACCCCACCAATGAGCACCTGGCCGTGGACTGATCTGTATAAGGATAAACCCCTCTAATCCATGCATCTATGAATCCAAAGCAAAGAAGGGTGCCCTCTAGAAAACCCCAATCTACCCTGTCATAAGCTTTCTCAAAATCCAAGAGTAGAATGGCCAACCTCTGGCCGATCTGCATAGCCCACTCAGAAGCTTCCCAAAATTAGAAGATATTATCAAAAATGCTTCTGCCATGCACAAAGCATGTCTGCATATCATGAATAAGATATGAAAGAAGGGGCTGCAAACTAGCTAGGAATTCGTAGAAAGAAAGAAAGAAATTTTATTAGAGTCTTCGAAAGACCAATGGGTCTATGAGACCGAAAGAAAACCTGATACAAATCACAGTAAGGGTGGAGCTGCTAATACGAGCATCATCACCCGTGCCGAATCCTAAGTCTGATCATACATAATCAAATACATCTGGATGTAACAATGAAAAGAAAAGGACTGGAGCGGAGCGGAATCCTCTGTATGTCATGTCACCATGACTGGTGCATAGCCGGTGATGGGACGCTAGCGCCCGTCAAGGGGTGCCGTGCGTCTCGGTCTCTTGGACGAGGCTCAATGCAACACTAGAGCCACCGTGACTCTCGTGGGACGTATCCCGGGTCTAAACAATGACAGGAGATCCCCTAGAGTGATCTATGTGTCTCCTCAATGTCTCGTGTATCGTGCTGCGATCGTCGGGTTGAAGTCTCTGTCACCTCTGCGGCTAGAGACTGGACGATCAATGTCACTCAATGGGAAGAACTCTGTGATCCTGCTCTAAGAGGTGTCAGATGATGTGGCCAAGCCCTGTCGCCTGAGTAAGTATTCTCTGTGTCGGACCCCCTCGTGAATGAAGGCCGCAAGGCATCTCTGATCTGGGTAGGCGAGGAATCTGGAAAGGAGCCCGGAGTCGTCTCTGAAGAGGCAGTGGTAGCGACCTCGGATCTCATAGTACACTAGGCACCTGAAAATAAAATGCTCCTCCGACTCAACCTCCTGATAGTCGCGCAATATGCATAAGCGATGCTCCCTAGGAATCCCCTCTGCTCTGCCGCTTTCTATGCGGAGGCGCTGTGATGATACCCGAAACTATCCGATGGAGATCCGTAGTGAGTGAGGCATATGAAGCTCAGTGTACCCTGGTGGTGTGATGAATCCCTCCTCTGAAATACGAAGATAATAATCTCTGTAGAAACTCAGCTTCACTGGAAGCTCCCTCGGCTCCAACCAGGTCCTAAAGGTGTGTAGCTGCAAGAGATCCTCTCGAATGACCTGGTTGGTGTGTGGCCCGATCCGGATGGTGGGTGGAAGTACCGGAGGGGCATCTAGACTGTACTGAAAAGGAGGTATCCTATCGATGTGAAACTCTAGTCTCACAAACCATGAGTGAGTCCATGCATACCAGCATCGCTCGTCTCCCTCTGCTGCCAACCTCATGGAGGAATCGAGAGCCAACCATGGCAACTTCTGTCTCCCTGATGTGCAGTCCCCATATGATCCAACCCGGTGTAGATATGTGATGGTCTGAAAGGCTGCATCTAGCTGGAGTGGAGAAGCAGCAAACTCGGCCTGATTGATGTGATGTGGTACAGACAGTTTCCCCCGGATTATCCATGAGAGCATGAGGATCTGCAGGCGCTCCACCCGTGTCGACTCTATCTCTGACATGTCAGGCTCCCAACAAGGGCTGCCATACATACCGGCTGGTCGGACCAAGGAATCGAAGAGAAGAGCCTTGGTCCGAGGGTCCTGGAAGTAGGAGTGGAAGCATTGTCTCTCTAGCCGAGCCACTGAGGCGTATTCCCTACTCAGTCTAGCCTACATCGCTGGTCTCATCGTGAAGATCGGGCCGGAGAAGATGACCCCCAAGTAAGTGTATGAGGATACGATCTCAACTGGTGACCCACCGAAAGTGAACTGCTTCCGTTGCATGTTTGCTCGAGAGGTGTTAAAGATCATGACCTTGGTCTTGCCAAGGTTGACCTCCAAGTCATGGGATAAACAAAAGGGCTGCAATGCATCCAGGTGTCGCCGGAGCCCCTCGGGTGTGGACGACAAGAGTACCACGTCATCTGCATAAAGAAGAATCCTAATGATGATCCCGGCAAGTGAGCAACCGGTCCCTCCGAATGCCCCCATGAAAGTCTCAAGCTCATCGATGTAGAGGCCAAACAGGGTCGATGATAAGGGACAACCCTATTTGATCCCTATGGTACTCAAGATCTCATCTGTCCAACCTGCGCCTGTCCAAACTCGGCCTGAGACTCTCTCATAAAGTACCATGACCGCCCAGATGATCTCCTGATCAAATCCTTGTGTCTGTAGGCATGTGACGAGACGAGCTCGAGGTACTGTGTCAAAGGCTTTGCGGAAATCCACCAAGCAGCAATATACCCTCTCCTTCCGTGATCTGGCCTCCTCAATGACACTCCTGAGTGTGAGTATGAGATCCATAGTCCCATGCTCTCACCTGAAACCGGCCTAACCCTCTGCTCTGAGTCCTCTCATCTCTGCAAACAGGCTGACCGACGCATCTAATACAGCTGCATAGATCTTGGACATCACATGTGCAATCATGATAGTCCTGCAGTTACTCGGGTCCATGGGATCCCCTGCCTTGTGGATGGGGGTGATGGTGTTGAGTGTACAAGTGCGGGGGAAGCCAAGGCAAACAGCCTCATTGAATAGCTTTGCTAGGATCGGGGCTAACATGTCGATCCCATATGCGATAAACTCAGTGCATAGCCCCTCGAGATCCTTAGCTCGGCCATTGTGCAGTTTCAATGTCGCGTCCTTGACTCCCCCTCTGGTGAACAATGTGCAAGTGGTGGGGCGAGGTGTGTGTATGAGATCTGGGGTTGGGCTGGTGTGGAACATCATAAAGATGGTGTGCATACGTGTGCCAGACTCTCGTGTGGGTGAGGGGTGATGGAGACCTACGCTCAAGGAATCTCCGCCAAAAATCCTTAGAGTTGCTGCTGTACAAGATGTGCAACAGCTCCTCCTCATTTCGACGAAGAAATGCCTACTTCTTCCAACGTACGAGACATTGGTACTTGCGTACCGTGTCTAGTGTGTTCGGGAGGTGACATCTGGTTTCAAGTTGGAGCTGTCGGCGATAAGCCTTGCACTCCGCATTGTACCAATTGTTGCAAGGTACAGAACTAAGAGGTGGTGGTCTAGTGGACCATGTGGTGTGGGGAAAGATTTGGAGGGCAGCCTCGTAGAGTGTGCGACTAATCAGGGCAGCACGGTCCTCTATGAGTGGTATGTGATCGATGTAGGTTAGGAGTTTGTTTAGGCGTCTAGAGTAGGCCGGTGAGAGGCTGTGATCAAAGTGTATGTCGTGGTAGGTGTCGTGCTTCCTATGTGGTGTGTGTGGTGTGGCTAAGCGTGGGGTGGCGATAGTGAAGAATAGGTATGTGTGATCAGCTCTTGGAGGGAGTGGTGCTACGGTGAAGTCGGTGATACATGAAGTGAAGGTAGGGGATCCCATGATGTAATCTACTACACTAGTGCCCCCCCGTGTGGGAAGCAAGTAAAACCCCCTGAGGAGGGCCATAGGTCAAGCCCGTTGTAGATGATGAGATCATGCATCCTGCCCAGATCAAGGAGCGCGTGTCCATATGGTGAAACAAGCCCGTGTCGGTCCGATGAGGTCCTGGTCATACCTCCTCCGTCTAGGTCCATGTCTGGTAGCATGATAGAGTCGTCTCGGAAGTCCAAGAGTGGTGCCTAGCGCGTGCTCGTCTAGGCGTTGAAGTCCCCAACAAGGAGAACTTCCCCGCGGGCTGAAAGGTCTGGGATATCCTAATGTAAGGGTGCATATGGCGATGTCTCACCCTCCTCTCGTGCCACTCTGGTGAAGTGGGATGTGTCTGGCGGGAAGTAGCATATTGCTATGAAAAGGTCACGGGTGTATGTGCATCAGATCCGGATCCACATGAATCGGGAGTGTGCGTCCTTCCTCTCAATGGAGATGGCTCCAACGAGGGAAGACCTGTACAATACTGTGACCCCGACGGACTCCTCCTGTATCCCTCATCTCATCTCTGAAGGCTGACTCCCATGTGTTGGAGGGCCAAATGTATGGAGGTGATGGAGGCTTCCCAAGTTCACCCTTCCCAGTCGATGGCCAATATAT
The DNA here is from genome assembly GCF_047967505.1 of Dipteris shenzhenensis. NCBI lineage: Eukaryota > Viridiplantae > Streptophyta > Polypodiopsida > Gleicheniales > Dipteridaceae > Dipteris > Dipteris shenzhenensis. The sequence continues at coordinate 31,854,777 of NC_141606.1, read as the reverse complement.
GGACTGATACTATTCACACATTGGTGGCCATCCGGATGAGCATGCAGGGATCCTCCAGAGCAACTACATCCAAGAGAGGTACTTTTCTTAGAGTTTGGAGAGGATCTCCTTTCTTCTCTGAGTTTCGTTCAGGGTTGAGGTGGCACTTTCAACCTCCACCTTGGATTTTTGTTAGCTCTTTTTGAGCTGTTTTTTTCTCATGCATGGCATGATGTACTCCCGCATTAGAGCTTGCTCTTGCAGCTTTCATTCATACTTAATGAAGTAATCTTTTTGCCCAAAAAAAGAAAAAGACTCGCGTGCATGAAAGGCATACTCTGCTCTCTCATCTAGCAATATCGGATGATGAGCCCTTCTTGCAGCAAGGGGCTCCTGAATCAAAGCAGTTGTGGGCCGTTTCTACTCTTCTCTCTGTCGGGCTGCTAACTGCTGATGAATACCAATCTCACGTCTAAGAATGTCTCGTCTCCTAGTGCTAGCAACTGAATAATAAAAGTCACTAACACCAAATGAGGGCTACATCCACAAGTGAGGGGAAGGCATTCCACCCTACAAATGAGGAACCCAGATATGCAAAGCTGCCTCTGTTATGTCCTCCTGTGCATAAAAGGCATCTAAAATCCTGAGACTGGCAGAGCATCCTCTCAAATGAGGCTCTGAAATCATCAATACCATGGGAAAGTGATCTAAAGTGGATACCCCAGTGGAAATGCATGCTGACCCACCTCTATCCAGAGCCCAGTCAGCAACATAAAATCTATCAATTTGTGCATGGATAGGCATCTACGGCCTCTTATTCAACCACGAAAACAGGAGTAACTGTGGCTGTAAAAGGCATCATCAAGCCATGCGTCTCTGCCACTAAACCAAAATTGGAAGGCATCCCAGACAACTCTATTCAAGGAGTGAATGCCACCCTCTCGAGCCCCGTTCTTATCATAGAGTAGCTGTCTTTTGAAAAATCACTATTTTCACGGCCAGTGGAAGCGCTTGACTGAATGGGAATCCATTCGACAATCGAGGCGAAATGGCCGACTCAAACATGGTGAGGCTCCATCCGTCAAATCTTTGCATCGGGAAGGCTGAGAGGGAGGGGGACTTGGATTTTTTTTTTTTTTTTTTTTTTTTGGGGGGGGGGATTTAAAAGAGAAGGAGGGGTTGCGGGGAAGAGCTAAGAGGAAGGAGGGTTGAGGGGAAAGGGGCTGAAGGAAATGCTGAAAGAAAGAAATAAATAAATAAAGAAAGAAAGAGGTAGGGGAAGAGGCTGAGGGAGGGGGCAACAAGGGAGAGGTGCAGCTGCTCTCTCCTCATTGAGTCTGTTCTTGGGGGAATTTCATACTTAATAGAAGCCTTTTTCATGAATGCTAAATTTACAAATCACTAAAAACTACATATCGCTTACATGGCTACACTTTTAGAAATCGTTCATCTCTACACAAAAGGCATTGTGTGGATATAGGCACTTTACAGATAGCAAGAAAATTAATTGAAGGCCATAATAAATACATTGTAGAACAACACTATATCGAATTAGATTGAAAGTACACACCTGCATACCAACTGTAACTCGAACAAAGTCTTGCAGATAGGAAGAAATTTCACACAACACCTGTCAAATGTAAATATGATTTCCCGTCAATCTTGAAATGAGACCATTAAACTTTGCAAGAGTAGATATCAGCATTTGCTAATTGGATAGTGTACCTCTAGTTGTTTGAGTGTCTGAAACAATTCATCCCTCATAATGCCTTTTGTAGCATTTGCTCTGCCCCACAAATAGCACTAATAAAACACATAGTATAGATGTACACGTCAACATGCCCAAACTCACTATTAAAATAAAAAGGATAGATACATTCATAAGGCATCTAACAAATCCACCAAAAAAAAAACAAAGAAAGATAAGAAGGAGAAGAAACATGGCAAGAGATAGATAGATAGAGTCTATTGTTGTCCATTGGAGACCAAAATATGGTCTATGGGACCTGCTTATACAAAAGCAAAAGCAAAAGCATGAAAAGTACAAGTGCCTAAGTACAATGTAATGGTGTACGAATACAACCTAGCCTAAACTCGGACTAAGAAGCTGATCCCGATGAGTGAGCAATTGTTAAAAGAAAGAACCACGTGCTACTAAGTGTCATGGGTAATGGAGTATGTCTAACAAGTGATGAAAGAGGGAGAAAAAAAGAATATTACCGTCTTCTAAAAGCCTCATGGGCCTATGAGACAAAAAAATACATCCAAAAGTTGATTCAAGTACAAGCCATCATGGGCTTCTGCAAGATACACTAAGACCCTTGCAATATGCTAAGTACTAACAAAAAAAACGACCCTAGTGAAGGGTACATTGGAGCTCAACATCACATATCAAAGGAAGATATAGATATAGATATAGAAGTGGATAGTATTCGAGGAGCCCCTCCTGGTGGGCACAATTATATCAATATGATGTGAGGATAACACGAATCTATCGCTATCGAGTCGTCTCTCGATGTGGTGGAGGGTGTGGTCTCTGTGTCCTTTGTATCTGTCGGGCCATGTTAATGGTGATTCCTCGTGTCTGGTAATAAAGTTGGGATAGACTGAACCTCCATCGTACATGCTCTGATCCGCCTCTGCTCTAGTCTTGGTCTCTACAATCCCAGCTCCATCTCTCCTTGCCTTCTCCCACCTCTTCCTCCACCCACTCCCAATGGCTTTGCCTCTAACTCAGACTCAAAGATTTCCATGATATGCATCAATGTCTGGTCCATCCCAGTCTCAAGTGTCGGCGTCTCCTCTTGCTGTCTGAGCTGCCTCAACAAGCTCTCTCTATGCTTCCGCAACTCTATCGGTATAAGTTGCTACACAACTGCTCAGGGAAACGAATCACCTGGGTCAAGGGTCAAAGACGATGCCCCTCTTGAAAAAGGTAGTGCTATCATCCCCATATCTCAATCTACACAAAGTACTCCTCCATCTCCACCTCCCCCAATGTGCATAGTCTAGATATCCTTTGCTCTCTAGGTATGCATGCTGCCCTCCCTGCCCCAATTTGCTGACATCCCTAGAGACTTTCAAAGCTTCCATATCCATGAGAAAGAAAGAAAGAAAGAAAGTGTATTATTGTCCACTAAAGGCCAAAATGGGCCCATGGGACATCAAGAACTCTGCGTACAAGATAGCACAAAATCAACGTGCCACAAAGAAGAGGCATCGTCGAATATCATCTAAGTGCTACGCAATACAATGCAAGTGAAAGTACATAATGTCAAATCCGAGCCTAAATACAAAGTAAGCTAGATGCAAGGAAACCGCCCCTGGGTGCAAAATGGGGGGATGAGTACAATATGTCAATGCAAAGATACAAGTCCATGTATCACGGAGTCTGAGAACCAAAATAATACTGGAAATCCTGTCCATCGACCTGCCTCCTGCTATGAGAGTACAAATCTGAGCAAAAGTGAGGTGAGCGGCTGGTAGGGCGAGATCTCCATGAGTAAGTCTCCTCCGAAAAGCTGCCATCATCCTGGATCGTCTGGAGATGAAGCGGCGAGTACGTCCCCTATGTAACAAGATCCTGCGGCGTCTACAAACCATCTCATATGTACATCCACAGGGTGGAGGCATGTGTCCTGTGTGAGCTCTGACCTCCTCGTGCTCCTCCTGATACCTGTCATCTGGTATAGCGTGTGTCTGAGCTCTATCGGGCTGGGCTCTATCACGCTCCGGTCTGTGCTGATGGTCTCTGAGAGAGAGAGAGAGAGAGTGTGTGTGTGTGTGTGTATAGAGAGAGAGATGATATAATATGATTGTATTAAACTCCGCGTGAGACCCTTCAGGATCTATGGGACTGGTGATCACTATCAACTAATAGTGATCCCTTTCATCCAATGAGAGAAAATATTACAACTTGTCGTGTTTGTGTGTACTTGTGGTGCTAGCTTGTGTGTTAGAAGCAAAGATGCCTAGCTGCCTATATCCATAAGGCTGTCACGGACAAAGAGCACTTGCTCAAGATACATAGGCATGGATTAGGGCACACATGCAGAATCTACTCAGAGCATGATCACGGAGTTTTTCCAGCTAGATTACACGGACCAGCAGATCAAAGGTGGTCAGCGAGGCTGAGATTCAAGGGTGGTCGAGAGGACCAGATTTAGAGTTAGGGACACCACAGACTCGACAGTGGGTTGACGCATAGATCATGCTTGGATATCTCCCCTCCATGTTCAATAGATCGGGGACACAACAAATGGGGGTTACAGTACCCCTTGTCAGACGCAAAGCCACTGGTATGAGACCATAGCGGGTCACACACATAAACCACCGTCAGCGCTCTATCATAGGTTTCATGTCATCGCAGCATCATTCATTGTTAGGCTTCCCTTGAGGTTCCACCCTAGCTACAGGCCGAATTTCTCTTGAGCTTCCACCCTGTCCACGAGCCCAGCACTTTATGTGATATGCAGGAGACCAAGACAAAGGATCACTATGCTTTTAGATGCCCTATATACTATCAGATCCGTGAACAACCCCACTGTCTTTTCAGTACCCATTTCGGCCCACTCAGAGAGTTTCTAGCACATCCAGATCAATAGAGGGTGACGAATTTCCGTCTTGAGCCCTAGAGACACAAAGATCAGCTCCTACAAGCACAGAGGAGAGCACATGAGGGACCAGTCGAGCCCAATCAGATCACAATCATGGACTTTTTCTCCAGTGATCTAGGCCAAGGACAGCAGGGGATCGGATGCAGGAGATAGCCAGAGAACACAACTTGTTAAATTCAACTCCGAGTGGACAATCACATGAGAGCCACAAACACATCCTCTCTCTTCGACGTGGAAAGACAGACCACTTGAGTTTAGACAACACTTGTCAGATAGCAAGCCACATCACGGAGACTACAGAGGAGGAGAGATGGACCTAGATAGGCCAAGGGACAGCACTGTTTGATGCCAGCCCTCGCAAGATCCTGAGCCACTAACAGACGAGCTCCTCTTGTCTCTCCCCAGTTGTGAAGTCGTGTTGGTCCCACAGACAGCATACACAAGTCAAGTCAATCGGTGGCAGATAATCAATTGATAGACGACCAAGGGATTCTCCTTGGTGTTTGCTCCCCCTTTGTGGGTTTCTCTCACAGCAATAGCGCTATGTACTACTTTTATTTCTCGTTACAAGCATCAGCTTTTGGTAGAGGAGCCCATTTTAGTGGCCCTACCCTTAGGTTTCATTGTTTCAATCTCATAGACCCTTTGGTCTTTCATAGACAGTAGTAAACCTTCTTTCTTTCTTTCTTTCTTATGTACTAGACCTCATATGATATGATTATGTTTTATTCATCGTGGGTAATGATGCCCGCTTAGAAGCTCCACCCTTTGAGCTCACTCTATCAGGCTTCTATAGGGATCACTGCTTAATACCTCCGAGGAGGGCTTCATTGACCCACCAAGATACAATTAGATCCACTTACCACATTCGCTTAGGATGCCATTGGGCAGCTCCGTGTTTCATCACACCGACTCTGTATCGAGAGTGGACGAGCGGAGGGGATGCCCAGAGAGGGTCATATCTACACACTATGTGACCGACATGAGATCGAGTCAGAGGAGCACTTTGCCTTTCGTTGCCCAATCTGCTACGAGATCCGTGGACGATACCGCTGCCTCTTTGAAGACGGCTTCGGGCCCCTTTCCAGACTTCTCTCCTACCCATACCAAAGGTGCCTCGCCGCTTTCCTTTTTGTGGTGATCGAACATAGAGAGCCTATCATCAGCTCGCAAAGATAGGGGCGGGAGGCCTTATTAGACTCATTTCAGAGTGTGATCACAAAGTTCTTCGAGCCAGAGCATATTGCCCCCCTGATCACAGATAGCAAGAGAGGCAGAGACCCCGAGCCCGAGACGCGGCACATTCGACAAAGGACAGACACATAGATCACACTAGCTGACATCCCATCTATGTTCACACCCGGGATACGGCCGACAGGGGTTATTGTGGCGGTTGTCCAACGCAGAGCCACTACCAGGAGGTCATGACAGACTACACTTCCAAAGAGTAGATAGCGATCTATCACAGGCTTTTTGCCTACATAGCCTAGCCCGTCACCAGGCACACTTTGACTTCTCATGCCGTGTGTGTGCTATATTGTATTACATATATTGGATTAGGCTATGTCCGGTATGATGATGATGATGTTAGTGAGGACTAAGACTATGATGACATTAATGAAGACGACATTGACTATGTCCTACACAGTTTTCTAGCATGGTTAGGATGCTCGCTTAGTAGCTCCACCCTTTTTGCTCATTGTATCAAGTTTTCTATCAATCTCATAGACCCATTGGTATTTAGAAGACTTTACTATGAGATCTGAGGGCATTTCAACTGCCTCTTCAGAGATAGCTATGGGATTTTGGCCCGATTCTCCTACCCAGACCAGCGATGTTTGGCAGGCTTCATTCATGAGGTACTCAGACACTGCAACTAGAGATGCTTAGCCGAAACTCTTCTCAGAGCTCGATCACTGATTTCTTCCAGCAAGACCATGCGGACTCCCATACCACGCGGCCCCGTCATGATCGTGACACAAAACCAGTGACATGACAGCTCAGACAGAGGGTGGATACACAAATTACACCTGAGGATATTCCTTCCCTGTTCAGAGTTGGGGCTCCACCAACAGGGGTCATAGTAGCCCTTGTCAGACGCAGAGCTACAACCAAGAGACGACACAGGATCATGCCCGCGGGCAGCCGCCAGCACCCTATCTCTGACTTTATGCCCTCACTACCTCATCCCCCGCTCTGATGATAAAGATGTTAGTGTTGTGTAGACGATCATCTGTCTGACATGACTATGTAGCACTCAACACTTATCATTTTGCATTCTGCATTGGAGTGGATGCTCATTTTGTCGCTCCACTCACACAGCTTGTTTGTATCAGGATTTTTCACAGTCTCATAGACCAATCAGTCTTTTGAAGACTTTAATAAACTTTCTTTCTTTCTTTCTTTCTTTCTCCTCTTCTATTTTTTAGAGATCTATCCACAAGTGTACATGGGGCTAAGATTGCTAGCATATTGTAGTGGATCTACAATTTCTCCTTTGTAGACCGGCATGTACTTCTCTCTTCTTATATACATACATACATACATGAATATTTATTTATCTATTTATTTACTTGGAAATTCTATTGGTACCCACAAGTGTGCCTGGGACAACTAGTGTAGGTGCGAACTCCAAATGCACACCCTAAATGCAATCCTATTTACAAATATCTGTAAATGGTCTTTGTTCTTGTAAATATTGATGCTTGACTATGATGCTCTCTTAGAGGCAAAGGATCCGCTTGGCACATATTTCCATTTCCCTACCAAAAAAGGTCATCTTGAGCGATAAAGCCTTGCTTACCCCATCAACAAGGACCTTTCTCTTGTTGCACATCCCTTCTGAGTAGTAGCCATGACAAGCCTATCAACTTTGCTTGCATTTTCCGCCCCTTCATCACACACAACCAATTGTCGTAGACTATTATGGGCTCTAACACACACACATATGGACTGCACAATCTCCGATCATTTGGTTGAGCATGAGCAATCAATCCTTGCCTTAGCTTGTCATGAGAGATACCAAGACCCGTTCTATGAAAAGACCCTACTCTCCATCAATGATAAAAGTGCAAGCTGGCTCTAAAACTTTTTCTTCAATACTCGAAGAGAGGAAAAAATACAATTTCAAAAGAGTGAACTACACATGTGAAGTACTAAAGTTTGCGTATATCATTTCAAACATCTAATTTAACTTCCATTTGCCACCCCCTCTCCACAAAGTTTGTGCCCTTGAAAACTTTGCTTCTTGTCACCGTAGTCCACTATAGCAAAAAGACAACAAGCTAAATATCATAGAGCATGTTAATGATCATGCCAAAAGAAACTGTAGTTTAACACACTCTCATTGCCATTAGTTTTATTAACTTTACATAGTATAGAGTCACACCTTTAAGTATCAATTTTCACACCATTACCCCAAGAAAATACTCACAAAAACTGAAGGGAAAGTGGACCACCAAAAAAGAGAGGGGGGAGGAAAGTGATGCTCAAAAGCGAAAATCACTGGTCATAATCAGAGATATAGTAAAGTAAAAACACTTATCCTTCCAATCCGTACCAGAATTCCTCCACATTTAGTATAATCCACCGTGATTTTCTCATACGGATGCATTAGTCGCAAAAGGTCACACATGTTTTGATGCAACATATGCATGTGCCAATAGGTCCTATCTGTGTAGGATTTGTCAATCACACTTTTCTTCAGATAATGTTAAATATATATTCTTAAGCCAAATTTTGAAATAGGATACAAATCATGCTAGCATGCTTATCTGTGTTGCAGATGGGTCACTTTTGGTTTTGGTCTACTTAACATTTTTGTTACTAAAATGAAAACAAGAGATAAGATCTAGAATCACCTTAAGGCATAAGTTGGTGGCTTATTGTTCCATTCCATGAGTTTGATTGCCTCAGCTTCACCATACCGAGATATCCAGCGCCTAACCATCCACTTTCCCCAAAAAAATACAATGCAAGTATGATGTATTTCAGTAAAAATTCAAGATACGTACAATGCTTCCTTTTAAACCATTATAGAAATTCATTCTATTTCCTAGAATTAAGAAAATTGTTGTGAGAAATGCAAACGTAATGATTGTTGAAATCCAATCACGATACATTACAAACGAAAGAGGCATGGTCAAATTGTGTCTTATAAAGCACAAAATTCTGTTGAACAATGCCAACACTGCCTAATGTGTGTTTGCATTAGATAAACAAAAAGATAAGTGAAGTGTACCTACCATACGCATTTTTTTTTGGTGACTAAACATGATCTACCTCTCTTGCTTATGCAGACACAAAAGGGGGATCAAAAGCACAAATCAGTCATACACTGATCTAGCTTAATTCACAACGGGAACAACCAAGCGTTCTCCTCATTTTCAGCTTTGTTAAAATTGTCCAAAGCAAGTAATGCTAATACAAAATGAAACTAAGAACTGAAGTGCGCAAAAGAGGATGATAGGCTGAAAGCTGATCTTCTCCTTGCTCCCCAAAAAAGGCTGAGTATAAATGGAGGCTCCCTCCAGTTGGAGGAGCCATGGGGAAGACCTATGCATAGGCTATGGGCACTCTATGGCAGCCCTTCAGGCCACCTACTTGACTGCTTGAAATTAGTGATGTAGACTGGCCCTAGCTAGCCCAAACCTAACCAATATGGCCAAGCATATGGCAACCTTGTGTGGGCTACAAATGGTGACTGATATGGCCACATACATTGTCCCCTATGAGGTTGCCATTTTGTACTTGGTTGGATCTGCCCATTGCCCAACATACCTCCATCATGCATATCCTATCGTAATCAATACAAATGTGAATCCAATAATGTCCATACCAGCTACACCTAAACACCAGATCTAACAAAGATTTCCAATGGAATGTCTGAGATCAGCACAATAGAATCCCCGGTGCAATGCCTCTAGAAAGATAATCCAAGGAGAGCTCAAGACCTCCCATCGATATCAACAATAAAAGCGGAGTGTTATGCTCTAGCCGAGATAGCATGACCTCGGATAGATCGGTGGGCATTTTCTCTTAGATGACCAACTTTTGTAATAGTTAATGTGCGTAATTAAATGGTCAAGAGAAGTAACTGCCAAGGTCCTAGGTGAGGGCGTAATGGCATTGAGTAGGTAGTTCTGATAGGGCTAGGGCCTAGGTGCATCTAAATGTGCAAATTGCCAAGGGGCAATTGTTTTTAAAGGAACTCCAAGAGAGGGGTGAAAAAGGATGCATCTAAGAAGGGGCCTAAAATGAAGACATGTGGCCAGGAACTATCTAGGGAATTGTGGGTCTCAGGGATAAGGATGAAGAAAAACAACGATAGAATATATCACGCATCAGGTCCCTGAGAGTTGGCTGGGAGGAAAAAAAAAGAAAGCCATCGCCCGTGACAAATACTAGCGAAGGGAGAGAATTATCGCATGAGCAACGACGAGTAGTAGAAGCAGCTTAACATGTGGTATCAGAGCATAGAGATCGACGAAAAAGAAGCAGCGCACTTTGATATCTATTATTTACGTGAGGCGATTCTTAGCACAGTCTGCGTCAACGAAGAGGGAAAGAAAACCAGTTGAACGCAAGAAGTGGATCGACGAGCTGCGACGCGCTGACGGGAAAGAAAACCAAGGGGGTTTTTCCAATCGAAAATGCAGCGCAGAGGGGTCGAGCTGGACGTGAGATGGGACGCTGCTGACGTCGAAAGAATTTATGGTCAACAAATTTAGCCGTCCCCTACTCAGATTCCATTTGGCAACGTAGCGTCGGTAGTCAGACAGTCTTTTTGCGTCGAATTTTGGAGCGGGATAGCGGAGAAGGAGGCGACGATGAAAGACCCGAAGTTTTTCCTAATATCCCTTGGCTTTGTCGATCAACGCACACGTGATGGCAGACTTGAATCCAGGAAGCATTTTTTTCCCTCTTTCGAAAAAATTCTGAGTTGCAGTTAATTCGTTCTTACAGCAGGGATTGTCGTTTATCTTTTCTGTGTATAAGAAAAAGGGGGAAATCCATCATTTATTTTTTTTTTTTTTAACCCAACAAAGGAAGAAAAAAAAAAAAAAACCCCCCATCTTCCACTGTGAACCTATGGAAGCAAAAGGACAGAATTCAAGAGTGAATCCTAGTGAGTCTAGAGTACAGTCTACACAACAGATGTCACATCAGGCAGCACCTACTTTGATTGGTAGGATTTCGATATTAGAGGATGCTTTGCAGCAGATTATGAACCAGCAACTTCAAGTGAATGCTGGTCAAAATGAGATCAGGGAGAAGGTGCAAGCCTTGTCGGCTAGACCGTCTAGGGTTGATAAGGGCAAAGCTCTAGCTGAGCCAGAGCCCAGTGTACATTCCTTAGAGCGCGCAAGGGTCAAAGTGCCTAATATCGCTAATTATAGACCGGAGAAGTACGCTGGTCGGATGACCGAGCGCAGCTCTGATGTGATCGAGGTTTGGTTGCACAAGTGGGAAGAAGCCTTCGCCATTTGTGAGATTAGATCCGATCTAAAGAAAATCCGCGAGGCCACACACCTGTTTATTGAGGCAGCGGACAGATGGTGGATAAAGCAACAGAAGGATCAAGTTGCTCCAACCACCTAGGAAGGGTTTAAAGCTGAGTTCAAGAAACACTTTCTCCCACCTGATGAAGAATCCCGAGCTTGGGATGCTTATAGAAATCTTCGTCAGAGGAGCTTGTCAGTGGCAGAGTACACTGACAAATTCAGAGAATGTGTCATGAAAATAACAGACCCTCTCCCTATGTCGGTTCAGTTAAAAGACTATATCTATGGACTGAACGACAAGATCAAAATGGAAGTTCGGGCTAAATATGTGACTACACTAGATGAATCTATAGCAGTAGCCCTGAACTATGAGGATGCCAGAGGCAGATCTGGTGGATTTGTGCAGGCAGGGACTCAGTATGAGCACCCGAGAAAAGGGGGATTTCAGAGGAAATGGGTTTCAAAGACAAGTGTCTCGCAGCCAAGTGGCCAAACCAAGCAGGTGAAGCCGGTTGAGGGACCAGTAAAAACAAGTACCACCGTTGGGGTGAAAAGGAAAATAACTCCAATGGCAGCCCGGGCTTGGTCAAAGTCCTCGTTGACCCCTGAACAAAAGGAGAAAGCTAGGAAAGAAGGATTGTGCTTCGGCTGCCTTCAGCGACATCAGTGGAAGGATTGTCCACTGAATAAAGACCGTCGCACGACTAATATGATAATATCTGAATGCGACGTAGAAATGCAGGAGAGTCCCAGTGCGGAACATATGCAGATGCAACTGGCGGGACCTTCTCAGAGGTTAGTACCTTGTTTGTTATGTGTATCTGTTGCTAAGTTAGTGACGAGTGCACCTGATAACATCCTATCTAAGCCCGCAGCAACGGGGTATACGGCCTTTAATGATACTGAGTTAATTAAAATGAAAGGGCAGGTGGCCAGTCATGATGTCATTGTGTTGTTTGACTCGGCGTCAACTCACAATGTGATTAACTCCAAGCTCGTGAAGAGGCTGAAATTAAAGACAAGTCCATCTGACTATGCGTACACAGTCAGAATGGCAGATGGAAGTTCAACTGAAGTATGGGACCAAAGGGTTACCCAGTTGGAGCTTCGGATTCAGGACTATGCTGAGAAGCTTGATTTTGAAATGACCAAGCTTGCTCATGCAGATATAGCCCTGGGAATGGCGTGGCATTCTAGGAAGAATCCAGCCATTGATTGGAAAAAGCACGTATATCAATTCAAGATGAATGATGAGCTTTATGTCTTACGAGGTGAAAAAGATATACCTCAGGGACCGTTGGTTTCCGTGATGGAAATCAGAAAGGCTCAAGTAGAGTTTTTGTACCTTTGCACAGCATCGGTAGAGTCGGTGGATGAGTCTTCGACTAGCACTGATGTTACGCAAAGTGGTGAAATGGCCAAGCTGGCTAATCTTATAACAGAGGAGTTCTCTGAATGTTTTAGGGATGAACTACCTTATGGGTTACCTCCAGAGCGGAACGTTCAACATAAGATTGAACTGATCCCGGGGGCAGAACCTGTAAATAGACCTCCCTATAGAATGAGTTTTGCTAAAGAAGCGGAGGTGCGTAGACAACTGGAAGAATACCTCAAGTTGGGGCAGATTCAACCAAGTTTTTCACCTTTTGCTTCACCAGTGATATTAAAGAGGAAAAAGGATGATACGTTTCGCCTCTGTATAGATTACAGAGCATTGAATAATATCACTGTTAAGCACAGGTATCCGATGGCTCGGATTGATGATTTGCTAGATGCATTACATGGAGCCGTGATTTTCAGCAAGATAGATCTTAAGTGCGGCTATCATCAGATCCGGATTAGAGCCGAGGATGTGCATAAAACCGCTTTTAGAAGCACGTTTGGTCATTATGAGTTTTTGGTAATGCCCTTTGGACTTACCTATGCTCCAGCGACCTTCGTCATGCTTATGAACGATTTACTACGTCCGTATATCGGAAAGTTCGTAGTACATTTCATAGACGATATCCTAATATTCAGTAAGAGTGTTACTGAACATCGTGAACACTTAAGGGTAGTGTTCAGTACTTTGAGGAAAGCCAGTCTTTATGTGAATAAAAAGAAAACTATACTGTGTATGGTTAGGCTTGAGTATTTAGGGTTCATAATTACTCCACAGGGGGTAGAAATGGATCCGAAGAAAGTGGCTGCGATACTAACTTGGCCAATCCCTCAGAGTCTGACCGCGTTGCGATCATTCTTGGGATTTGTCCAATTTTATAGAAGACATATCAAAGGATATTCTGGAATAGTATCGCCATTGACTGATCTAACCTCAGATAAAGTACCCTTTATTTGGGGACAGAATCAACAAGAAAGTTTTAACACCATAAAACAAGTTGTGGTCACAGGACCGGTGTTAAAAATAGTTGATCCCCAGAAACCGTTGTTCCTAGAAACCGATGCAAGTGGCATTGCGGTAGGAGCAGTTCTCCTTCAAGAGGGAAGGCCAGTAGCCTTTGAAAGCAAGAAGCTTTCTCCCTCTCAAAGGAATTGGCCAACTCATGAATTGGAGTTGTATGCTGTTATCCATGCTTTGAAAACATGGAGGCATTATCTGTATGGTTCAGAGTTTTATGTGGATGTAGATCATGATACTCTGAAACATTTTTGTAAACAACCTGACTTGAGGGGCCGCCAAGCTAGGTGGGCAGAGCTCATGCAGGAGTTTAATTTGACGATTCGGTACCGAAGAGGAAAAGACAATAAGGTAGCTGATGCGTTGTCTCGCATTATGCACAACCTGAGTTTCACGGTATTAGAGAGTGCTCTAATGACCGAGATAAGAGAAACTCAAAAAGTGGATGAGTTTGTCCAGAGCTTATGGCCTAAGGCTCATGTGTTAAAACCCGGGGAAAATGAAAAGGATGACCTGGCATCCAGAAAAGACCAAACTTATGCAAGATATACCGTAAGGGATGGTATGCTAGTTAGAAATGGCAAGGTTGTAGTACCTAGTCAGAATGATCTCAGGCAGAGAGTCATTCGACAATGCCATGATAGCCCGTGTGCGGGACATCCAAGAGTCGAGAAGACATATGATCTCGTGAAGCGAGATTTCTTTTGGCCAAAGATGAAAAAGCATATTCATGAATATGTGACACGGTGTTTCTCGTGTCAGGTAAGTAAGGCCGAGCGGGTGAAGCCACCCGGACTTTTACAGCCCTTGGAAATACCACTAAGTAAGTGGGAGAGGATTTCCATGGACTTTATTGTAGGGCTACCTGCAACACAAGGAGGGTATAATTCTATCCTTGTGGTGGTTGATCGTCTAACCAAGATGGCTCACTTCATTCCGACTCGAGAGTCTGTTAGTGCCCCGCAAGTGGCGGATTTGTTCATTAGACATATATTTCGTTTGCATGGATTGCCTAGATCCATAGTGTCAGACAGAGATGTTAGATTTACCGGTCATTTTTGGACAGCGGTATTTGAGACACTAAGGACTGAGTTGGGAATGAGTAGTGGGGATCATCCTGAGACGGATGGTCAGACGGAGAGAGTCAACCAGACTTTAGAGGATATGCTGAGGGCATATGTGTCATTGAGGCAACATACATGGGACAAGTGGTTGCCATTGTTGGAGTTTGCCTACAATGATAGGAAACATTCATCTACCGGGTTCAGTCCGTTTGAGCTGAACTATGGTTATAGACCAGCCAATCCGACTATAGTTGGAGTACCTCAGAAAGTGCCTAGTGCCGCGAACTTTGTAGTTCAGATGCGGGAGATGCTAGCACTTGCGAGAGCTAATATCCGCCAGGCTATGGATAGAGCCAAGGTGTATGCGGATGAAAATCGGTCTATAAAAGTATTTGAAGAAGGAGAAAAAGTTTTTCTCAGAATTCCTTCGCACTTGAAGTCGTTGACTTCAGGAGAGTGTGCTAAGTTATCACCTCGATACTGTGGGCCGTGGTTAATTCTAAAGAGAATAGGCAGTGTAGCCTATAAATTAGAATTGCCACAAGGGTGTAAGGTGCACCCGGTTTTTCATGTTTCGCGCTTAAAGAAATTTTTGCATACAGGTGACTCACTAATCGAAGGTGTGGTTTTGTTTCAGGAGATAGAGGATATTGCAAGACGCAAACCAACAAGAATCCTGGACCGAGGAACAATGCAGATACGAAATCGGAAGATACCCACGGTGTTGGTTGCATGGCATGGTCAGCCTCTATCGGAAGCTACCTGGGAATCCGTATACCAGTTACGAAGAGCGTTCCCAGATTTCATCATCGAGGACGCTGATGCTTGAAGAGGGAAGGAATGTTATGCTCTAGCCGAGATAGCATGACCTCGGATAGATCGGTGGGCATTTTCTCTTAGATGACCAACTTTTGTAATAGTTAATGTGCGTAATTAAATGGTCAAGAGAAGTAACTGCCAAGGTCCTAGGTGAGGGCGTAATGGCATTGACTAGGTAGTTCTAATAGGGCTACGGCCTAGGTGCATCTAAATGTGCAAATTGCCAAGGGGCAATTGTTTTTAAAGGAACTCCAAGAGAGGGGTGAAAAAGGATGCATCTAAGAAGGGGCCTAAAATGAAGACATGTGGCCAGGAACTATCTAGGGAATTGTGGGTCTCAGGGATAAGGATGAAGAAAAACAACGATAGAATATATCACGCATCAGGTCCCTGAGAGTTGGCTGGGAGGAAAAAAAAGAAAGCCATCGCCCGTGACAAATACTAGCGAAGGGAGAGAATTATCGCATGAGCAGCGACGAGTAGTAGAAGCAGCTTAACACGGAGGTAGTCTTTGTGTCACCTTGAAGACATCAATAATATTTTGAGCTCAAGTACATCAATAATATTGAATGGGATATATGGCTCTAGGATGGGGAGGCCACAAATTGGTCCTAGAAGTAGGAGCTCAAGGTGAGGAAGGAGACTAAAACTGTGACAATGGCATGTGATCCAAACTGAAAGTCTATCTACCCATAGGATGAGACTCCCGATGTTACAACTATGCTCCCACATGCAGCAATCTACATCCCATCCATGCTGATCTTGGTGAGGATAGCCATAACATTCATTGGTAATGAAGAAGCACTAAGGGCACCCACACCAAGTTCACTAATGCAAAAGATCCATGGAGAGAGAAGTTGGGGAAAAGCAAACTGATAGCCAATGTCCCAAAAAAAAAAATGTGGGAGTCGGACTGGGAGTGGGAATAGGAGGTGGCAAGGAAAAAACCAATGATGAAGGGGAATTATAAATGATTAAAACACATAATGATGGTAGGAGGGGACTAAGAACTGAAGGTGTTCTGGCTGCATGGATAGTAGGTGGGGATGGATCAAATAGAGATTGTATGACTGGACTCAAATGTTGCTATTTTGAGCTTCTACATCTCCTTACAATTGAGCACCTGTTGTGGATTGTTGTATAATGGCTGCAAAGGTGCCAGAGTGAAAGTAATTCATTCATGTGCAAATAGCACCAATACAAAGTATGAACACATTCACGTGGGAAAACTTGCTATTAGCAGCCACATGCTTTGCATAAGAAGTGATAATTGCATTGTTCAAAGATATGTACCCTCTGGCAAAAGACCAAGCAATCACGATACTCTATGATATGTAGGCTTGAATCTTGTCTACATTGGTGATCAACTAATGGTCCTTAGGTTATCTACTGATATGCTTCCAATCCCATGAAGGAAACCTCAGTATGGCACACAAACATTCAAGAGTATGGCTTGACATTGAGATTTATATTTAAAACAAAATCTGCAAAGAATGGCTTAATTTGTTAGGCAACAAGAAACTTCAATTGCACTTGAATTAGTCTATCTAAAATTACACTAGCTATGTTTGGGAAAATAAGATGAAGGTAAAAATACCACAGCTGGGAGTCGTAAAATGTGTGGCGCTGCGACCATCATCCAGTGCCAGATCAGACTGAAGCTAGTCATGAAACGGCATGTGCAAAATATTGATGTCAGGAAAGTCATCTTGCAAATGGAGTCCAGAACCGTCAAAAGAGCTCACCAAACCTATCTTAAACAAAAGAGCCGGAGAATTGCAGGGATCCCCCTCAGGATGGCGAAAAGCTAAGCGGCTTCAGCTCCTGCGAATGCCCCCTCCCCTCCCCCGCTCCCGTCTACCCCCCCCTCGCGCTGCGCGGCCCCCTCTCCCCTCCCCCTCCTCTCTCTCCGCCACCTCCCGCTGCACCCCTCCGTCCCCCTCTCTTCCTTCTCTCTCCGCCACCCCTCCGCCGCACCCCCCCCTCCTCCCTTCTCTGCCCCTCCGTCCTCTCCCCGCCTCCCCCCCCTCGCGTTGCGCTACCACCCCCCCGCCCCTTCCTCCCCCTCCCCGCTGCTGCGCAACGCTGCCCCCCCCCTTCCCCTCCTTCCTCGCCTTTCCTCCCTGCCCCCTCTCGCGCTGCACTGCCACACACCCCCCCCCCCCTTTCCTCCTCCTCTTCCCCTCCCTGCGCTGCGCTGCCCCCCCCCTCCCTCCTCCTTTCCTTCCCCCTCCGCCACTCGCTCCCTCTCCACCACCTCTCCTCCCCCCGCTTCCCCGTACCTCTCCATCCCTCCCTCTCTCCTCCCCCGCCTCCGTCCCACTCCAACCTCCCTCGACTCTGCCATCTCCTTCCCCCGCCTTTTGGAGCGTTCGCAGTTTGTCGGTGCGGTATGGCGGCCGTGAGCCCGGAACCGGTGGCCCAGACGGACCCTTCCCCTCCATCAGCCTACCGCATAACACTGACAGAGCATCAGGTCTCCTTGGTGAAGCAAACCACCACGGACTTCTCCCAGACATCCGTTTATGGGAGAGTCATTGGCTACGCCCCTTCACGAGCAGACATCAGGGACTGGTTGCAGTCCACCCTCTACCTTGAGGATAGCCACATTGAGGAGATTGCACTCATGGGACGTGGTATCTTCTGGCTCAAGCTCTCCTCAACACAGGCTGCAAGCGATATGGTCAAACGGTCCCCTACTTCTGTGGGTGGGAAGATCATCCTTATGGTCCCATGGTATAGGGGTTTCAGTGTAGCGGACTTCGATGCCCGCTTCCGCATTCCTCGCCATCCAGTTACCCTCATTTTCCCAGGCCTCGCAACCGAGCTTCGCCCGATCATCAAGGACCTGGGGGCGCACTTTGGCTGGCTCATGCAGGACACCTTCGTTGATGCGGCGGCAGCCCAAGGGGTGCCACGTGTCAAAGTGGCAGTCCTAGATCCACAGAGTATCCCCTCAGAGTTCGAGATTGAGACGGACACAGGTGTGGTGACGCAGCGCATTATGGTCACTGGTCGCCCAGATCAGTGTCTGAGATGCCACGGCTTCGGGCATCAGGCGCGCTCCTGCCCTCGCTTCACGAGGACAGAACCTCAGATGGCTCCCATCCAGGCAACTTAGGATCCCCCCCGCCGGGCATCGACACCCCCCCCGGAAGGGGAAGGCTGGACTGAGGTCAAAAGAAAACAGGAAGGAAACAAAGCAGGACCAAAAAAGCCTTCCCATCTACAACAAGAGCCCCCTGTGGTCACCAATCAGCAGCAGCCCGGTAAGGGGAAGGAGAAAGGGAAGGAGAAGATCAGCAAGCCTCCCCCTCATCCTTCACCCCGCCCCCCCCCTCCCCCCTCCTCCTCGGTCCCCCTACCTCCCCCCCCTCCAGGATCCCCCCCAGCACCTTTGGTTTTAGCCCCCCTCTCTCCCTCGAGCATGATCCCGAGGGAACCCCCCCCTCCGCCTACGGCCCCGAAGCCAGCACAGACCTCCCCCGCGCCTATCCCTCCTGACCCGACGGAGGGGAGAGCCCCTTCCCCGCAGATGGCCAGCACCACTCCAGCTTGTTCGACAGCCAACACCCCTCTTTCTGGTTCAGACTCCTCATCCTCGTCCCCACACCCAAGGGCAGCTCCTAGAGCTCTACCTTTGGAGTTTTACCGAGCAGGACCTTGGGATTATTTGGATGCAGCGGGTATTGGCTCCTTCCCTGCATGCCTAGACATCAGCATCTTCTTCCTCCGAAAGGGGGCGGAGGGTAAGGTGTCTGTCCTTGCCCCCCACGATGGTCCTAGCTATTCCTTCACTATCACCAGTGACGGGAATGAGCAATGGACGAATGAAAATGTTTGGGAGACAAATTCGAGATCAGTCCCAGGAGCAGGTGCAGGACTGGATTGGTAGCAGAGCAGCGGAGCTTCTTCAGCAGCAGTGGAAGGAGGGTGACGTTCGTCTGAGATGGCGCCACAGCGCCAAACAATTCCGCCTTTTGGTCATTATTCGACCGGCTCTGGAGTGGATCTACGCAGAAGGGCTCCGCCCATGGAGGACCTCACAGGTAGCGGGCTTCTACAGTATTTTCCTGGCGGAGGCATCGAGTTGGTTAGAGAGAGCTTACCACAATGGGACGAAGGGCCTCTCCCCTCTGCTGAAGGTTTTAGAGGATGGGTCCGATGATCCGGCCTCTCCTTCGAAACCCTCACAGAAGCGCCTTCATCTTTACACTGGACATCCTCTGACCACCTCGACATCAACCGCAAGCAGACGGCTGCTTGTGGCCCATCTCCCCTCTTCATGAGTATACGCATTATCTCTTGGAACGTCAACGAGTTCCACTCATCAGGAACCCGCGGCCCCAGGAAGATGGTGCTCAGACGGGAGCTCCAACCAGCCTTGGTGGGAAGGGTAGATGTGGTCCTATTGAAGGAACACGAGCTTTCGGCTTCTCAGACCAGTAAATGTGGGAAGGTCCTCACAGGACACTCCCACACCTACTGGGAACCTTCGATTGGCGAGCAAGGGAGGAGCGGGGGTGTCTGTACCTCCATCGATGCTTCTCTAGTTCAGCATGTGTGTGGTTTTGGCACCCTGATCCCAGGACGAGCGCTTTGGGTGGGCTTGAATATTGAGGGATCCCGCATCGGCATCCTCAATATCTATGCCCCGACTGACCTCAGACGGAGAGCCGCTTTCTGGAGCTCTTTGACAAACTTATTGCCAGAGATGGATTCTTGGATTCTGGGAGGGGACTTCAATAACCTTGAGACCTTAGAGGATCAACAGGGACGCGGCCCAGAGTTCCTCGGTATAGCTCAGGCGGAGCAGGCAGATTGAGACTCCTTGTTCGTTGTGGGAGGTCGGGACAGCTGGAGGGAGCCTTCCTTTAGCAGATGGATAGGGAGTCTAGACTTCTCTTGGGGTTACAGGAGGGAGGGAGGCAGACTTCTGGAGCGGTTGGACCGTTTCTATGTCAGCGATTGGGCGCTAGGCAGAGGTGGAGAGTCAGGAGTGGTTTCAGGGACGACCCTCTCTGACCATGCCCCACTCTGCTATTGATGGGCAGAAATGCCCAGGTGAGGATGGGCTCTCTAGAGCTTTCTTCACCACCTTCTGGGAGTAGATCCATCAGCCCTTGCTCGCAGCCTTCCAGCATATCTTCTCCAGTGGACAGATGCCAGAGAGCCTTGCGACAGGCTTGATTTGCCTCATCCCCAAAGGGGGGGACCGTCAGGAGATCAGACAGTGGCGCCCTATCACCCTCCTCCCGACTGCCTACAAAATCCTCGCCAAGATGATCAGTAGCCGCATCCGCCCCCTGCTACATGACTTGATCCATGACACCCAGACTGGTTTTGTCCAAGATCGCAGCATTTTGGACAACATTTTCACATTCTCAGAGGCGACGGAGTGGGCCCAGCATAGTGGCCAGCACCTTGCCATACTCCTTCTTGACTTTGAGAAGGCATACAACGGGGTAGACTGGTCCTTCTTGGAAGGTACACTCTCTCGGTTCGGTTTCTCGGACGAGTGGATCAGAGGTATTGCTAGCCTCTACAGGTCGGCCTCCAGTCGGGTTA
This sequence comes from Dipteris shenzhenensis, assembly GCF_047967505.1. Taxonomy (NCBI): domain Eukaryota; kingdom Viridiplantae; phylum Streptophyta; class Polypodiopsida; order Gleicheniales; family Dipteridaceae; genus Dipteris; species Dipteris shenzhenensis. The sequence goes on along the minus strand of NC_141606.1, from coordinate 31,833,830 downwards.
CCATCAGCGGCAGGATGGGGGAGATATTCACCCTCGAGCGCTCGGTGCGTCAGGGCTGCCCGCTTGCGCCCTACCTCTTTCTATTTTTTGTGGAGGCCATGACTCACTTCCTACGAGCCCGTACCACTGGTCTTTGAGGGATGCGCCTCCCTATTCGGGATGATGCAGATCTTCTAGACTCCGAGTATGCAGACGACACAGCCCTGTATGTGCAGAATGATATCCAGTCACTGGAGCGAGTGAGACTGTCCTTAGAGGTTTTTTTTTTTTTTTTCCATGAAAAAGACTTCTATTAAGTAAGAACAAAAACCCGCGAGAGCAAGCTCAAAGCGGAATACATCATGAAATCATGAGGATAATAAAAAGCCCCTCACAGTGAGGTGGAAAGAAACCAAGGCTGAGGCTGAAAGTGCCATCTCAACCCTGTACTAGATTCAGAGAAGAAAGGAGAATCCTTCCATTCCCTGAAGAAAGAAGCCCTCCTAGCTGAGGCTGCACGGGAGTACCTTAGAGGTTTTTTGTCTAGCCGCTGGGGCGAAAATCAATTGGCATAAGTCAGTTGGTTTTCTTACGGATCCCGGAGCCAACTCACACTGGGGTATTTTCCTGGGTTTCGCTGGATCCCTAGAGGACAAACGACACGTTACCTGGGATTCCAGGTAGGCTTGGATATCACGCCGGCTCAGCAGTTCTTACCGGTCCTAGTCTCCATACGACGGAAGCTAGCCTTCTGAAGCACGGCTCGGCTATCCTTGGCAGTCAGGGCCCTTGTGGTCAACCAGGTCCTTCTTGCCACCGCTTGGTACGTGGCCTCTTGCTCGTGTTTCTCGAGATCGTGTGTAGCCCAGCTGAGGAGACTGGTGCGGAACTTTCTTTGGTTTAGCTTAGATGGTTCCGGCACCACCAAAGCCCGGGTCGCCTGGCAGACGGTCATTCTCCCCCAGACAGAGGCGGCCTTGGCATCATAGATCCAGAACTGCAGAGTCAGGCATTACTTGGCAAGTTAGTCATCCGCGGTCTGACCCCAGGAGGGCAGACGTGGAAGCTCTTGCTTCAGCATGGTCTCAGCACGTGTACCCCCCAGACAGGGGGTGATTGGCAGCCGTCTATCCGGTGGATTTTCACTTCTGTCCCACTGACTCAGCCCCGTTCCCCCTTCCTCCGTAGCCTCGTCTCGGTCTGGAGGACGTTGCGACACAGCCTCTCTCAGGTTCCCCCTAACTGCCGAGAGGAGATAGACAGACAGCCCCTGATCTGGAGCAGCCAGGTGACAAATGATACAGGTCGCCAGCTTGGAGAGAGATCCCATATCCCTTGGGCGCTCTGGGCGCATGGGCCCGCGCGCTCGCTCTGGGTTTGGAGGGACGTCTGTAGCCAGCTGAGCCCAGGCGAGCTGGCAGCAGTAGTAGGTAGGGCACGTGGGATCCAAGCTCGACGAGCGGAGATCGATGCTGCCATTCCTGCAGGTTGGAGGATTCCCAGGATCACCAGACAGCTCCTCCCAGGAGATGAGAGGTGGCTAGGGCAGTTCACACCCTGTGGCATTCCTTTGGTGGTTGCAGGCCTTTTCTCGGACTCCTCGATTCGCTTCTTCTCCGTCGCCGATGATAGCCTTCTCCAGAGCAGAGAGGCCGTGATTGACCCCCAGCTTCCCTGGCAGCGCCTTCGCATCATAGGGCTGCAAGGGAAAACGTGGCATATAGACCCCCTAATTATGCAGGACCAGGACTGGAGACTCTGGATTTGGGAGGGCCGCTCCTTGACAGAGGTGGAGTGGGACCCAGGGGAGTGGCACTGGCCACCACTCGAGACCTCAGAGAACCCTACCCCCTTCTTCTCATACAGTGCGCATACTGGTAGGCGTGCTCTTGGGGCTCTCCAGCGCGGGCTACCCACACAGGCACATAGTTGGTATGCCCAAGGGATATCTCTGGTCTTTCTTCGTACATTCTGGAAGACTCTTTGGGCAAGCTGGCGGCCGAGGAAGATCTCTTACTTTCTTTGGATGGTGGCCCACAAGGGGCTACCAGTTGGTAGCTGGCTGAGGCAGATGGGGCAGGGGGGCAGGAGGGGCACTGCCAGATGTGTTTTCAGGAGGAGTCGTCCCTGAAGCACTGCCTTTGGAGCTGCTCGCATGCTCAGACAGTGTGGAAGGGAGTCATGGGGATCTTAGCGAGGGCTGCATCCAAGCTAGGACTGGTCACTTGGGGAGCCGTTTGCTGGTGCAACACCGAGATGGGACATCACTTCGCTTATGAGTTCTCTAGGCAGGATCCGGTTTTCTTCATCACGCAGGCCACCTGGGCATACATGGACAGCTTCCCTTGGCATCTGACAGAGACAAATGCAGGAGCGATGACTCAGCACCCAGTTTGGGAGATCATAGGGAGTATTGCAGGCTGGCATATCTGGACTTCCAGATGCGCGCAAACCTTAGGAGATCAGGCTTCTTCTGCTACCCAGACCCTAGGACATTTGGAGCACGATCATTCACACGCTCAAAGGTCAGTGGGATCAGATTCAGGGGGAGTCCTGAGCAGGGAAGGAGAAGAGACGGCGCTTCCTTCGCGACTAGGACCATCGAGAGCTGTTCTTCCAGCACTCTGCTCAGAGTCTTCAGTGGCATTACTCCCCCCCACCGTGGCTGTTTGTCCACACTCCGATGATTATGCCCTGAGAGGCTTGTAATTAGTATTTTGTTACCTCGGGCTGTATCCGTTTTGTGATTGCAGCCCGCTGGCCTTTAGGCCCTCTTGTACTCTCGTTTTCAAGCAATATAACTAGCACTACTTTTTGCGTAAAAAGAGCCCACCTCAATAGATAGGGATGTGGCAACTCCAATAGGAACTGTCCTTCCATATCTCAAAAAGTACAAATTAAGGGACAATTGACTACCATCGTGAAAAAAAGCAAGCATCAGAACAGCATTACATCAACAGTAATACTAGAGTCATGGATAGGCTATTATAAAGGTGGAAACCATGAGGCCAAATGAGGAGGACATGGGGGAGGTGTACCAACAAGGTTTGAGAGATACCACATGGGCAGAGAAAGGGGCTGCCATGGGGGTAGATATGTGGGGATGTGCAGGGTTGCCACATGGGCAGTATGCGGGCTGCAATGTGGGCAGCAGAAACATCTGCGTCAAAAGACTGCTGCAGGGCACCCCCAAGTACAGGTGGCTGGAGCAGGAAATGTTGGCAGGCAGGCAGCAAGGACTGACTGTACAGTCAGAAGTACAGCTTGCAGCACTGTCTGCATTGGTCAATCCACAGCAAAAGATTGCTGTAGGCAGTCAGTTACTGCTGCAGCAGGTACACAGGGAAGCAGAAGTGGGCAGGCCAGTAGCGCAGGATCTAGAGTTGTTTATAGGCTGAACAGCAGGACAGATGTCCAGAAAGGGCCAGACTGGGTCGGCCAGTCCCTAGGGTATTCCAGCCCTATGAAAAGGGCCCACAGGACAGGCAGTCCTTATTCAGTGTTTGGGTCTAGTGAAGCCTCAGTCTGGCCTGCACATTCAGCAGCAAAGAGGTCCAGGGACACTCTCAATTGTGCCTCACAACAGGCTCCCGTCACAGCAGCAAGTGCCTCACCATTGGCTGCAGACAGAAGCAGCAAGGAGGTCAAGGATCCAAGAGAAAACAGTGCCTCACCATTGGCTGTCCACCGGCGCAGCAAGGAGGCATGTTTGCAGGGATCACTACACAGCTCACTGAGAGCATGCAGGCTGACAGTGTTTTGAAGGTGCCACAAGGAGGTAGGAGAACTGTTTTGTAGTGACAGGGGTCCCACATCTAGGCAGCACCTTGCTGCTAGATGGTGGCACACGGTGCACAACTTTGTCCAACTTTGGAGCTATATGCATCTCTCTCTATTACTTGTACACATTAAGGAAAAAAGTGAGATTTGAAATAGGACAATGTGGTTACTGGGCATACGTTTACAATCTTCCACTGTGGGGAGTGTTGGCTGTAGCAAGCAACCTCCACCTCTGTTTTCTAAAGGTGAGGACTAAAGTGAAGGGGTAGTACGCATGGCATCATAAGGAGAACCTATATGGAAATCACTAGGCTAGGCGGGAGGCTCCAAAGAGAGCTCTACAGGATAAGACAGCTCAACATAGAGACCACGTAAGTATGGATGTCAACCAAGAGCACCAATTGTAGTGGAGCTCGAGAAGGGAAAGGTTCAGGCAGCCAAAGATTTTCGCAATAACATGGAACAAATGCTTAAATAGCTAAAGATACTTTTTAAATGGCTCAAGATTGAGCATGAAGTTATAATGTAAATGTAATTCAAGGGTCCTCTCTAACCATTGAAGAGGAGAATTGTGGACACAGAAGAGTTCTAAGCCCAAAACAAGAAGTAAGGTCTACGTTTAGCATGTCTTCACTCACAAAAATAATTATGTCCATCCAAATGAAGACCTTCCTTGTCGTATACCCAAGCGTAAGTTTTGATATGACAATTTACTCACCTAATCAATCTAATTGAAACCCCCATAATAGATTCCTTATTAGGCGCTTTTGAGACCTCAAATCTTCCCTAATGCTATTTTGTTTTTTGTTAACTACTTCCAAAACCCTCTTTGTCAACATTGGAATTTCTTCAAGTGGGTCTACTTCACTTGTGGTTTCTCGCATGGGTGTCCTTTGCAGATCATCTTCATCGCTATACTATCCTTTTAAATGGGTAACCCTCTCTTACTCCCCTTTATTGGAATTTTTGGAGCTATCTCTGAAGAGACAGGACAAGCGACCTCGGATCTCATAATACATTGGGCATCTGAAGATGAAATGCTCCTCCGACTCGACCTCCTGTAGATCACACAAAGGGCATATGCGCCTCTCTCTGAGTACTCCCTTAGCTCGTCCACTCTCACTGCGGGGACAGTGTGAAGAAACCCAGAACTATCCAATAGAGATCCTCAATGAATGGGGAAGATGAATCCGAGTATATCCTAAAGGATCAACAAAATGTTGGAACATGAAGTCAAAGTGAGTGTTTCCAGTATGTTTTTATTGAGTTATAGAGTACTTTATATCCTAGAGTGCCACGTGTCACTATGAGACTTATCCCATATACATTTGACACTTTAGTGTGTGTGTGCCTATTCTATAAAGGCATTGTACTTTCATTGTCATAGCACTAAATACATTCAAAGCCTTTTGGGTCATGTAAGTACATTTGATCTATTGCTCATTTCCATTTTCCTTTGCTTTCATTATGCTTTCATTTAAGTTTCATTTCCTCTCTCCCTAGCCTACCCTCTCTCTCTCCCTACTACCACCATGCTCCAACATGTGGTATCAGAGCGATACCCACCTTTCCTCCTTTCTTCCTCTCATCCCGTCCAAGCTCAAGCTCAACCTAAGGGATGAGGGAGGCCCACAAATGGAAGCTATCCTCTCCCTATGGTAGAGCAACCCTTCCTTAGCCTCACCGGATGTTGTTCAGGACCTGATTTTCTGCTCGGGGGGTGATTACTACTGCTTGTCAACACGCTGGTCTACGCAGCTTTTCTGGTTTGCAGTTCACGCTTCCTCAATCTACATCCAAGACCATCCTAGGTTGCTTCCATGCCGATCTGTGTTGCCCACGCCTCAGCAAACAGTTCTGCCTTTGCTCAGCTTGACTGCCCGGTCCATTTCCCTGCTGTGAACTCGGAGTTATGCCGCACATACGTCGCCTCTCTACGCAACTTGTTTTTTGAGGCGGAGAGAGTGACATCACATGAACGGCTGATCGAACTTGAGCTGTCCATGAAGTATCTTGCTGCCCGGGAGTCGTCTTTCAGCTGCCGCAACTCAATCACAACTGCCCGTGTCAAAATCGTCAAAGAAATAGGGTCGCATGCCTTGCGATGCCTCTGTAGGCCAAACGACAACGAATTTGAAGTTGAGGCAGCAAACTAAAATGTAGATCTTGTTGAGAGTTACATTTTTGTCTTATACAGCTTGTCAATCCGACATCTCTACAGGAAGATATGGGTATTTGAAGATCTGCATGCCCAAATTACGATTTTTCAGATTTCTGTCTAATCTCTCAGAAAAGTTTAGGGATTTTGGCATATTTAGCCTCTGATATACTAGGGATTACAGTCCTGCATGTTTCTGAGAAAATATCAGAAACCCTAATTTCAAAAATTAGGGCTTTTCTGATTTTCTGATTCCTGCAGTTGGATGACAGCCTCTGCTTTGTAAAACTCTTTAAGGCTTGTCAAAAATCTTGTAATTTCATCAGTTATTTGCACACATTTTGGGATTTTGCTCCCTTGAGCATTTTCGCTCAATTTTGGGACTCTATTCCACTTTCGGGGACTTTCTCATCAGCACCTTGAGAATCGTCATGTGATTGCCCTTGGTGGCTGCTTCCATGGTCTTCATCGAGACATCTGCCGAGGCATCCTCGACATGAGCATCTTTGACACATCATCGACGAGCAGGATGTGCACACTTTTGTGCGGCAGCTACTTCGGGCACATGGGTTCTCTGCCCTTGCTATGCATAAAATGAATGAAATATATCTTTACTACTTTCTTGTTTGAGTCAAGGGTACTCTGCCCTAGGTTGTCCCCCAAAATGAATGCAAATAAATCATGTGTGTTGAGTCAAAGGTTCTCTGCCTTGGATAGTCCTCCTAAAAAGATGTATTTTCCTATTTTGTTTTGGTGTGTGGCTCCATGTCTCTCATTAGCCCTTGGAGCCAGGAGGGGATGTACTGTGGGAGCCATGTATTGGCTTTGATAGGTTTAGAGGGGGATGTATTGTGGGAGCCATGTATTGGCTTTGATAGGTCTCGTTATCAGGCCTGGCCAAGTTCCAAGATGGTGGTGTATTCCTAGACCTATGAGCTGGTCATGTAGCCATGCTATAACGTGATGGCCTAAAAGTAGAGGAGTTTTGGGTGCTCTAATCAAGCCCAACCACATGATGAGTAGACTAAATCTATGGGCTAGCAACAACTGGAAAGGGGGTACCTACTTGGTGTAGTAAAGAATTCAATTCGGTAGGCTCTCCTCATTTCTTCCCTATACCAACTTCAAAATCTGAGATTTAATGAGGTGTGTAGGGTTTTAAATGGAAGATGGAAAATAATTGATAGTAAACAATGTTGGAAAAATAATTATCAAAGGTTAGGCTCAAAACCATTCTAGAGAAGATGCCTATTTTACTATACTTGATCCTTCACGAAGCCATTTGAACTAATTGCAAAGGGAAAAGAATAGGCAAAGGGGATGGTATGTGCAAAAGATGCCTAGGTCATAAGGAGGATTCTTTCACTTGTCTATTGCCTTCCGACATGCTAGAGGAGCCTCTAAGCATCTTGAGTCTCAAGCCATGTGAGTGCTTGGATCAACCTTTGAACACGCTCAGACTTTAGCCTCTGAGTTACATAGGGTGCACAGTTTGATGACCGTCATTGTCATGTTCTGTTCTTAGTTCCATTCCAATAGTCCCTCACCTTAGACCATCATTGTCATGTTCTGTTCTTGGTTCCATTCCAGTAGTCTCTCACCTTGCCTTCATGGGGGGGTATGTTGGAACACGAAGTCAAAGTGAGTGTTTCTACTGTGTTTTTATTGAGTTATAGAGTAGTACTAGACTACTTTATATCCTAGAGTGCCACGTGTCACTATGGGACTTATCCCATATACATTTGACTATTTAGTGTGTGTGTGCCTATCCTATAAAGGCATTATACTTTCATTGTCATATCGCTCAATACATTCAAAGCCTTTTGGGTCATGTAAGTACATTTGGTCTATTGCTCATTTCCATTTTCCTTTGCTTTCATTATACTTTCATTTAAGTTTCATTTCCTCTCTCCCTAGCCTACTCTCTCTCTCTCCCTACTACCACCATGCTCCAACACAAAACCCTCATCAGTGATGCGTAGGAAGTGATCTTTGTAGAAGCTAAGCTTCACCGGGAGCTCACTTGGTTCCAACTAGGAGCGGAATGTGTGTAGTTGCAGGAGATCCTTGCATATGACCTGGTTGACCTCGTGATACCCAAGTGGGAGAAATGGCGCGTGTTGTATTGGAAGGGGGAAAGTCTATCCCCCAATCTCTCGAACCACCTGCTTATGTGCCTACCATCATCTCTAGTCGCCCTTAGTTGCTAGGGCCATAGAGGAGGATAATGCCAACCATGGTAGTCTGCGGCGTCCTGATGTGCAGTCTCCATACCCTCTGGCATGATATAGATATGTGATGACCTGCAAAGCTGCATCAAGCTATAGTGGAGACGACCCGAACTCAGTCTCAAGATCTGGTGGGGGACCAACGGCTTACTATGAATCATCTATGACAACATGAGAACATGAAGACGCTCCACCTAAGCCCACTCTGCATCCGAGAGATCTGGCCCCCAACAAGGGCTGCCGTACATACCAGCTGGTCAAACCAAGGAGTCGAATAAGAGAGCCTTGGTCCGTGGGTCCTGAAAGTGTGAGTGGAAATACTCTCTCCAGCCTCGCTAATGAGGCATACCCTCTACTAAGACGGGCTTGCATCGCTGGTCTAATCATGAAAATAGGACCAGAGAAGAGGACCCCTAAGTATGTGTAAGACGAAACAATCTCCACCACGCACAAGATTCTTGCTCTAATGCCACATGTCACAACCATAAAATGCAGGATGCTCATTTGTGGATAATGATGCAGAAATTGAGATGGATTGGCCCTCCAAATGGGGTGGAAGAAGTGCCCACATGAGTGTATTTTTGCTCGACTCTTCCTACATGCTCATGCACTCCAGAACCCCATGTGCATGCAAATGCTCACACAATATACCGCAAATGATGGAAGAGGGTACAACCTCTTGCAATCATATCTATTGCGTACACCCCATTATCCTACCCTTGGACTCTTTTATGCCTACCATGAATTAATACAATTACCCATCCTAGGACCTAATGTATATGTGCACATTTTATTATATTAAATTGCCCAATTTACAATGTTACAACCATCAATTAATCGCCAGATTCCCTAGAATGACCATAGGGTAATCACCAAATTCCTGTTGTGACATCTTCATACTATCCTTTTAAATGGATACAACTCCGCTCCTACCTCTAGCAAATTTGGCATTGTATATACTATAATGAACACGTACTATATGAGTCATCTACATTATCCACAAAAGAAATCGATATACTCCTTCTCAATGCATAATAAATGGAGCCAGCCCTAGCATAGATCTAAAGTATTGAAACTTGTCTTTGCCTAGAACCTTTGAGAAGATATAGGTGGTCTCATAGAAATAGGTGGTCTCATTCTATGATCTCACAAATAATAGATGAACTACCTCCTAATGAATATGTTCTCAAACAAAATGATGACATGTCTAAATGTGATCTGTCCAACCATGAAACTCGGGATTTTTTGAGAACTTGATACAACTCTTGTTGTCACAAGAGATGTTAGCAACAATGCTTTGTGTTTCTATCAATGTCAATCATTAGCAACAATGAATTTTATTCACAATTTCAACATCAACAAATACAGGTATCATCAAGAGCTGTTCTTCCAGCACTCTGCTCAGAGTCTTCAGTGGCATTACTCCCCCCCACCGTGGCTGTTTGTCCACACTCAGATGATTATGCCCTGAGAGGCTTGTAATTATTTTGTTACCACGGGCTGTATCCGTTTTGTGATTACAGCCCGCTGGCCTTTAGGCCTTCTTGTACTCTCATTTTCAAGCAATATAACTAGCACTACTTTTTGCGAAAAAAAAAAAGACCTAGATTTTCCAACAATCGTCATAACCAAATGCACTCTTGACAATGATTGCAAAATGCTTTGTGTTTATATCAATGTCAATCATTAGCAACAATGAATTTTATTCACAATTTCAACATCAACAAATACAGGTATCACAACTCATAATATTTCATATGTGTGGCACATAAGATCATTTTTCAACAAGTGAAATGCCATGCATTTTGAGCATCACATCAAATGTGGCAAGGCTATATCCTAATAAAACCAAGAACTGTCCCCTAGATCTATCAAAAGTCTTTCAAGTACCCATAGAAAATTTTGTAGCATATTTTGTTTCTCAGGCAACCTTTATGAAACAATCCATCAAATCGTACACTCTACTTTTATGCTGACACATTTACGGGTGATCAAGCAACATTGACAATACTTCATAGGTTCATCCTCATGTCCCAAAGACATTCCAATTTCTATTCAGAAGATGTTAGCCACCAGCTCTTCATCAAATACAAATATTTCATGCAAGAGAATAACAACCCCAAAACAACCATAATCAGCTTTCAATCCATACAAGGATTTCTTATGGTTCTCCTTGAACAATTTTCTGCTTCATTCGTTTTCATTCATAAGGTTTATTGTGCTATTTCATTCAAGCTTCATCCGAAAAAAAGAAGAAGAGGAATCAATTGCTAACATCTCCAAAAGACCACTTTCCTCAACAAATTTCTCTCTTTTTTTTTAACAAAGAAAAGAACCTTCTATTAGAAAACTTGCGAAAATGATACAAGTCAGGATGCTTGACCAATAAAAGGGACACTAGTTGCTATGCAATCTACTTATCGAGATCCTAGTTCACTGCTTAGAGTGTCCCAAAAACAAGTGCCAACAACCAAGGTGGGGTGGGGGGCTATACAACCAATACGTTCCTCAATCTATGAGAGCGTAAAACTACCTACAGGCCATGCCGAAACACCACTATGTCTAAGACCCATCATCCCCTGGGTCTCTATGTACTCGCTCTAGCTCCATCTAGAGTAACCCTCTCAAGCGGATACTAAAGAAAATCAGGTAGGAGTCATCGTGGTCCTACTAATGTAAACAAATTATAAAAGGAACTCCTATCTTGGAGAACTGCGTATATGAATGCAGAGACTCTATGGCATCTGGGGTCTTGTCAAGCCCCTTCCGCCATGCCTTTGGGATGGCCTCCTCGATCTCCTAAACCTTGCTATTCACCCCTCTCAAATGGGTAAGCACGCTCAACCTCTCCACAAGCTACTAGGGAAGCCGACTTCATGTCTCCAAGGATCTCATCGAGCCGTGGTCGCAATATGCCCACCCAATGTGCATGTGTTGCCTCAACATACGACCCTTTTGGTCTCAAATGTCCGCGTTCTAGATCAAAGGTTGTCACTCAAACTCATCTCTGCCCTCTAAGGGCTAGCTCAAATGAGGCTACTTGAGAGATTCCTCCACACCCTCATCAATCATTGCATCAATGGCAACCCCTTCCCTATGAAAGGGACCTCCACAAAGATCCATCAGTGAGACCCCTGTCCACCTTGCGGGGCATATTTGGAAGCCGTTGCTGTAGCAAAATCTTTCAAGGCTCAAACCTAGAGCCAAACCTTATGATAAGCTTCCCCAACATGGCTCTGCTCTAAATCTTTGGATTGATGATACCTAGACCACCTTGGGGGAGAATCATTGTCTTCCTAGTGACCTTAGCCTAAGTCTAAAAGTACCAGTTTTTTCAAAAACCGTTAAAGCATGTAAGCGCCCAAAATTAATTCCTAGGTATTGTGGACCATTCTTGCTACTTAACAAAATTGGAGAACTCGCTTATAAATTGCCAAAACCAAAGGATGTAGAGAGCATCAAGTTTCCCATGTAAGTAGGCTTAAAAGAAAATTGAGTAATGTTGAAAGCCTCGTAGGTGAAGAAGTCCAAAGTTGAACTATTGAACCACCATATTTATCACATGAACCAGAAAGAATTTTAGATAAACAAGAATCGAGAACAAGACATGCATTATATCAAGAACATATGCTTAAGGGGAAAGATAGACCAAAAGACACGCCAACTTCACATGAAGAAAGCGATCTCCAAAGGAGGTTCCCAATTAATTAAGGGAAAGGGCAGGATATGTCAACCATAATACTAAAGTCATGATGCAAACTAGGTGGGAAACCAAGAAGGCTTGACGTTGCACTGGTGAGTTTAGAGGGTTGGGGCCTAGGGGAATTCTTAAGCCTAGGCACTCATGAATAAATGCATATGAAATGCCCATGAGAGGGATAAGGTGAAAAGATCCATCATATGACACATGGCATCAGTTTTGAGCCTGCTGCTGCCCTACTCGCCAAGCTACTCCTCCTTGCCTAGCCTCCCCTTGAGCCCACCTCCGCCTCCCTCGCCCCTCCTTGCCCACCCCCCCGCAACTCCTCCTCCCGTCACCCCCCCCGTGTCTCCTTTTGCCCCCCCGCACCTCCTCCTAGCCTGCCCCCCGCGCCGCCTCCTTCCCCTCCCGCGTCTCTTCCTGCCCCCCCGTCCGCGTCTCCTCCTCCACCCCTACGCCTATTCCTTCACCCCCGCTCCCTCTCCATCCATTGCCCCCCACCCTCCTTCCTTCCCGCCTCTACCCCCTCCACCTCTGCTCCCTCCTCCCCATATACTCTCCTCTCCTCCCCCGCCGTCTTGTCTCCCCCCACCCTTTGTTTCTTCCTCCCTTCCTGTGCCATTTCCTGCTTGCTGCCCTTGCTTCTTGACTGTTTTCTAAGCTTTCTTCCTTTCCCCTTTTTCCACCCCTCCTCTTACTCCTGAGCATTAATTGGCCTACGCCTCAGAGAAAGTAAGCTTGGTGGTGACAATTGTCTGGCCAGAAGAATCCCAAATCCGTCAAGGTTATCCTTTCTCCAGCAAATAAGCAGCAGGTGCAGCATGCAGCTCAGTCCCTCTAGGACAAGGCGATTGTGGGCAGAATTGTGGGCCTCACACCCACAAGGCAACAGGTGCGAGAGTGGATCTAGGCGAGCTTGGCACTAGAAAGAAAGAAAGAAATTTTATTAGAGTCTTCGGAAGACCGATGGGTCTATGAGACTGAAAGAAAACTTGATACAAATCATAGTAAGGGTGGAGCTACTGAAACGAGCATCATCACCCATGCTGAATCCTAAGTCTGATCATACATAATCAAATACATATGGATGTAACAATGAAAAGAAAAGGACTAGAGCAGAGCGGAATCCTCCATATGTCATGTCGCCCTGGCTGGTGCATAGCCGGTGATGGGAACGCTGACGCCCGTCAAGGGGTGCCGTGCGTCTCGGTCTCCTGGATGAGGCTCGACGCAAGACCAGAGCCACCATGACTCCCGTGGGACGTATCCCGGGTCTAAACAATGACGGGACGTCCCCCAGAGTGATCACATTCAGGAGGTCACTATCTATGGAAGAGGTCTTTCTCATCCAGCTGAGCCCCCCGATACTGCCTTGACACTTGTGGAGCAGAGCCCCATCCTCCTTGGCCCGCATTTGGTGTACCTCTTTCCTTGGTACCATGGCTTTACAGTAGAGGACATGGACACGACACACCATGTTCCCCGTTTTTCGGTTACGCTCCGCTTCCCAGGACTCCCAAAGGAGTATAGAGCCATCCTCACCTCCATTGGTCGGGTATTTGGCACCGTGCTCGAGTCTCTGCCAGATTCGGCCACTTCAGTGGTATCAGATGATAGAGTCCCCAGGATCAGACTGGTGGTTGAGAGCCCAGATCCCTCCCAGAGTTGATCCTCCTAAAGACCCTCGAAGGAGGCACACTTCGCCAGTGACTGGAGATTTCTGGGTTACCAGGCCAGTGTCTTCGTTGCAGACAGATGGGTCACCTAGCAAGAGATTGCCCCTGCGGCCAAGGCCGAGCACCTCCCCCCCCCACCCCCGCAAAGCAAGCAAAGTCAGCAGTCCAAAGCCCAGCACCCGCAAAGACAGGAGCAACAGAAGTCTCAGACCCCCTGAGTGACCTCCTCAGAGGGGATTGGACCCAAGTTAAAAAGAAAAAGAAACCAAGCAAACAGAACCGCAAGCATCGCATGCAGAGGGCTAGACGCACAGAGAGAGAGAGAGAGAGAGAGAGAGAGAGAGAGAGAAGGTTTTTCGAGAGACACCTAAGGAGCAGCAGTAGCAGCCCTTACATGGAGATCCACCTCCCCTAGCAGAAGGGGCCACTGCCAAGCTAGAGGATCCTCCCGTGATGGAGGTTCAACGTCTGCACTAACCCTTGCATCAGCAACTAGCCCCAGGAGCTCCTGACGCTGCGATGGCGGAAGCTGCGGATGTTAGCCCGATAGTAGCTAAGGAGGAGCAAATCCAGAGCCCCAACGAGCCTGATCAGCAGGGGACTTGTGGTCGCCCCTACTCCCCTCCGCCCCCCTCCCCCTCCAGATCCCGCTCCCTCTCCACTCCCCCCCCCCTCCCTCCTAGATTCCCCTCGCCCCCTCCCCCCCCCCCTTGCCCCTCCTGCTATGGTCACCCTCACCACCCGCCCCCCCTCCCTCTACCTCCCTCCCCCCCCCTCCCCCTCCGCCCCCCTCTCCACCTCCTCAACAAGTTCTTCAGCCTTCCACCCCTCCCCTGCCTCGACACCCCTGCCAGCAGGCAAGGGTAAGACGACGTCCCCTTCCGTAGCATCCTGTCCGGATCGGGAGGGAGCCAGAGGGAAGGGGTTCGTCCTCCCGGTCAACAACTCCCAATCTCCATCTTGGGCATCCCTTACCGCGGGAATTCCGGAGATTGGGATCTTGGAATGATTTGGAAATTCTAGACTCTTACCCTCTACCCCTGGAGGTAACGCTTGTGGTCTTGCAGCCTCGAAAAGGGGGTTCGATCAGCATAGTGGGCTCCCAGACACACCAATTTGGAGATTCCACTTCGCATCCACAGTTTTGGAAAAGTGGTCCCCAGTGGTGTTTGATGCTATTATGGGAGATTTGATTTCGCGCATGATGGACGAGTGGATGGGGCCACAAGGACTGGCCCTTTGGCACGCCCATGGTGCGGAGGTGAATTTTCAGCTGTGCTTCATGCGAGAGAAGCCAATGTGTGGTTTGGCGGTAGGAGTTATCAGATTGCCACTTGAGGCAAAGGTTAATCATGCATACTACTGGCCACTCCAGAAGTGTGCAGAGTTGTTCGGGGTGGAAGTCTCCTTCATGATGAAGTGGGCACGGAAGATTGGAATCGAGCCAATGTCCACCTTAGTACGTCAACATATAGACACAGACTACTCGCCCTCCAAATCCCCGGCAAAGTTACATAAGGCAGTCTTTCTGGAACAAGCACCCACTCACAGGAGAGCCTTGTTTTCTGCATCCCCATCCTCATGAGCTGGACCATAGTGAGTTGGAACGTGCATGGGCTCCACGACCGTGCTCGTAGTCAACCGTAGTACCTGATCCTTCGATAGGAGTTACAGAGGACAGTGGTAGGGCGGACAGTGGACATCCTTTTAATTCAGGAGCATATGTTCTCAGCATCAGACATAAGGCGGTGACACCACCTTCCCCCATGGAGAGGTCCGAAGAAGTGGTCCCTTGCAGTAGGACGAAGCAGAGGGATCTACATCTCAATCTCACAGATAGTGGCTCTAGAGGTCGGCGAACTTTTCCCAAGACGGGCAATTGGGATGGGAATTAGGATGGGAGAGTCCAAGATTGGGATCCTGAACGTGTATGCCCCAGCGTGCAAACAGCACCGTCCGGCCTTTTTTGAGGAGGCTTTCAAAGTGTCTTCCGGATGTAGACTCCTGGATTGTTGGAGGGGACTTCAACAACCTGGAGTTTGGAGAGGACAAACAGGTCGGTGCCTCCTTCTCTAAGATGCTAGCAGCAGAGCAGAGCACCTAGGAGCAGTTCATTTTCATGATCAGTGGCAGAGACCCATGGCGAGAGCCAGATTTCAGCAAGATACCTGGCAGCCGCCTCTTCTCTTTTGGACATAGGAGACATGATGAACTACTTGACAAGCTAGACCGCTTCTACGTTGGGGACTTGGCACTGCACAGAGGCGGCTCTACTGGGATTCTGGCAAGTACCATGATGTTAGAACACTCTCTAGTAGTACTTCACTTAGAGCAGCCCCGCCGAGGTCTTCCTCCCAAAAGGGTGTCCGCATTCCAGATGACCTCCTACAGGACAATAAGTCATGGCAGGGATTTAGCAGCAGTCAAAGATGGCACCGTGCAAGCCCTGGGCTTCGTGGGTGGCCGATGCGATCCAGAGGAGTAGTAAGGAGTTGCAGGCTCATGCCCTTAGGCGGAGGAGGACTCTTCAGGAGTGGGCACTGAGGAGAGACCTCGCCTCCATAGAGCAGATCAAGGAGCAGGACCCAGGATCTCAGTGGCTTAGTGACAGGTTTGAGAGCGCTCGCCTTGAGCTCCAGGACACAGAGATTCGACGGGCTGAGTTCTCCTATCACTCTTCCCGGGCCCGATGCGTACAGCAGGGGGACAGGATGATGAAGCAATTTTTTCACACCACTGGGCCCTCATCGGCAGGCACGCAGCTGCAGTGTCTCCAAGATCCGCAAAGCATCTTGGACAACATCTTCACGTTCTGGGAGGCAGCGGATTGGTCCAGGGAGGAGTCACAGCCGTTGGCCATCACCCTCTTGGATTTTGAGAAGGCCTACGACAGGGTGGAGTGGTCCTTCCTAGAGGGTACTGTGTGGAGATTGGGTTTCTCAAATAGATAGGTCAGAGGAGTTTCTGCGCTTTATGCGGGGAGCTCTAGCCAAATGCTTATCAGAGGACACACAAGCAAGGCCTTTCCTCTCTCTCGCTCAGTCCACCAGGGCTGCCCCCTTGCTCCCTTCCTCTTCTTGTTGGTGGTGGAGACTTTGGGCTACCACTTGAGATCACAGGTGGCGGGCCTCACAGGGTTGAGGCTCCCAATCAGGCAGGAGGACGAGTTGCTCGACTCTGAGTTTGCAAATGACACGGCCTTGTATGTAGAGGGCACCACGGCGAGTTTGGAGAGAGTCAGGGGATGGTTTTCTACTGTGAGGCCTCAGGTGCACGGATCAACTGGACAAAGTTCTTAGGTTTCTTCACAGACTCTAAGGAGACACAGGAGATTCATGAGTGGGGGAGCGACTTTGGCTTCAAATGGATACTGCGGGGCCAGACAGCAAGATACCTTGGATGTCAAATTGGTATTGACATTACAGCAAAGCAGCAGATCGCCCCGATCCTTGAGTGTTCGGCGCAAGCTTCTCTACTAGAGCTCAGCCAAACTCTCCCTAGCGGGTCGTGCCTTAGTGGCAAACTACGTCCTTCTTGCCACGGCCTGGTATATCGCCTCCTGTTGGTGTTTTCACAGAGGGTGCATTGGGCAGCTCCGACGGTTGGTTCGGAACTTCCTTTGGGCAGGCTCGGATGGCACGATGAATACTAGAGCCTCGGTCGCTTGGCAGACGGCAGTGATCATCCCACAGGCACTAGGAGGCTTGGTAAGTGTGTGGTATGAGAGGAGCAGGTCTAGCTATGGTGCTTCCCGCCTCAAGTCGCCCTGGTAGCTCATTATACTGCACCCTGACTTTCTGAGGGTGTTTCTTGCTCTCGTGAGCCCTTGGCAGGACATTTGCTACTGTGCGTAGTCTTATGTTGCCTTGCTTGCAAATTCACTGCTTTCGAGTGCTGTGTGAGGTTCTTCCAAGGTGAACGTTTTTGCCTTTTAGTTCTCACGACGCTTTCCAAGTCTACGCCTATTTACATACGTCATAAAGTCTCTCTTTTTATGCATATATGTATATCTCTGTCAACTCGCCTGGCTTTACTTGCTACTTCTCTTCATTTCGCCTCTCACTTAGACTTGTATTTTTGCCTGTTTGTATTTTCGCCTCTCACTTAGACTTGTATTTTCGCCTACTTGTCCATAATCCTGTTCTGCCCTCTGTGTATGCTATCCTTTTGCCGTATTTTTTTTCTCAATTTACTTCACGTGCTGCTGGTTATTTACAAATGGCTGATAAAATATAGACTCATGCCTCAGAGGAAGCTCACCTAGTGTTTGACTTTATGCACGAAGGCTTTGAGGATACCAGGAAGGATTGTAAAGATTCTATCCCTTCAGTGGGGTACCTCAATAGAAGTGGATGAAATTGTTGACCGGGTTCAAGTGTATGCGCATCATGTTGTAATTATCTTCTTTCCAAGTCGTATCTCTGTTGCCTCGGATGTTGGTAACTGGTTGACAAGAACTTTGGGGGGTTGCTTTGTGCAAAAAGTGCAATATGTTTCCTAGGGCTTCTTTGAGGTGATTTTGATAGGAGAAAATATAAGCATATGCTTCTAGAATACTCCCTGCTCTACTATGGTCAACAAATGGTTCATATGCTGCCCTGGTCTTCTACCAAAGACTATTCCTCGTTGATGAGGCATAGATACCCAGTTTGGGTTCAAGTCCTTGATTTTCCCAATGCTTGGAATCTGTCTTGCCAAGAATTGTAGCATCTTTGGGGAAGGTGGTGTGTCCACCTCGGAATAGTGGAAATTCAAATTGCTTTCTTTTTTCATGAAAAAGACTTCTATTAAGTATGAAAGAAATCCGCGTGAGCGAGCTCGAAGCGGAAATACATCATGCTATGAATGAGGAGACCAAAACAGCTCACAATGAGCTGGAAAGAAACCAAGGTTGAGGCTGGAAATTCCACCTCAATCCTGCTGTAGTCTCTGAAAAAAAAGGGGAACTCCTCCATTCCCCAAGAAATATATCCCTCTTGGCAAAGGCTGCCCAAGAGGACCCCTACATGCTCGTCCAACTGGCCATAAGTGTGTGAGCTGTATCAGCCCATATACCGGCCACGGTATGCAAAGGGTGGACCTGTGATCGGTCTAAGGCCTCTGTACATCTGGCCCTCCAAATCTGCCAAGAAGTAATACTGGCTAGAATCTCCCACCCGGTATCCACATCAGCATGTACTGGTTTGTAGTGGGAGATAGGGACATCCTCCAATGAGCAAGGCTCGACCAGGTGTCGTCGAATCGAGACAGCCCAAGAAGCATCCTGCCACTCATAGAAGATCTGAGTACCCGACAAAGAGAGCCAAGCCACTGATCCCCAAGTCATGAAGAAACATGAAGGAGCAAAGACTTGGCAGCCCCCCATCCATATAAGCAATGATGAAGTGACTGCTCAACAAACGAGCACCTAGGACAAGTGGAGTTTGCTCCGAACTTGGACCTCCACCTGTTCACTGCAATCCCCCATGAATAGAAAGCCAAAAAAATAAAGTGATCCTTCTATTCTTGCGGGATCTCCAGAGCCTCCTCCAAAAGACTCTTTGCAAATCAGCTGAAACCTGATAGCTCTCCCAATAAGGGGATCTGGAAGGCCTCCAACCTCTACAGCTGATCTAAACCTCCTGGCATTACTTTCCGTATAATCAAAGAGGGGGAGGCTCTTCTCTTGGTTTCTAGCATCAATCCATTCCCACTCTCTGGGGTCCCACTGTAGATACCTTATAGGGACTCCTCCATATAGCCACAACCTCCATGAACCCGAAAGAGTAAGATAAGGCCTCAGATCTATATGCCATGCAGAGTCCTTAACCTGTTCCACATAGCCTAAGATCTTGACAAGCTGAAAGGGCATGGGCATGCCCAAAGGGATATCATCTGAAGAAAGGGAGAGCCTACCACCTAAATGTACATTTAAGACTAAGGCATCCTCCTGTGCTCCCAAGAAAGCAATGACCTGAAGAGGAATACCTGTCCTCAAGAAATCTCCCATCCACAAGGAACAAACAACTAGCCTGTCATCTGTATCCACCCAATTACAGGGTAAGGCTGCATCTATCTGCTAAATCCTCCCTACAATTCCTCTGCGGTGACAAACCAACTACTGTTTACGATCTTCTAGAAGCCTTTTGAAAGCTTTCCACCAAGAACCTATGGAGGCGGCAAGGCCTCTCTCCCACCTGGACCACTGCATATAATGTGACAAACCAAGCTGCCTACCATGCTCATCAAGTACACTGTCATTCCACATGATCGGCTGCCTATCAATCTCTTCAAGGGAGGAGGGGGGAACTCTCCTAAGTGAACTTCTGAGGCTGGCCCAAGCCTTCAGAATCGAGACCATAATTGGGGATGAGGGAGATCTCAGACGGGCTGAAGGAAAAATCCACCTAGCGTTGTCCATCCAATCTCCACCTGAGGAGGGGCTGCAAGTCTGAATACACTTAATAAAGGAATTTTTCCACGGCTCATCCCAAGGCAAAAAAACTCTCACCACAAACTTGCAAAGCAAGGCTTTGCATTGCAAACCTGGGTCTATGATGTTGAGACCCCCCTCCTGTGTGGGAAGGATCAAGGTCTCCCAAGCCACCCTCGCAATAATGTATGTTGTGCGATCTAGCCCGCTCCATTAAAAAATCATTATGGACCTTACGAGCTGAGAGATGCAATCCTTAGAGCTGCACCAATAAGAGCAAACATACCAAGCCGTGGCCAGCAAAACCTCATTAACAACCACCACCCTGGATGCAAGGTCCAGCCTGGCTGAACTCCAAAAAAGGAGCTTCCTCCTAATGCTCTCCAACACAGGAGCAAATTGCTGCGAAGGAGAGATGCCCATACCGACCTGGCATCCAAGGTACCTAACTGACTCCCCCCTCGAAGTCCACGAGAAGCAGTTAGTGTGAACACCTGCTGCAATACAAAACAAATCCAAGGCTGTCCTGAAAGAAGTGAGAGTCTGAGAAGAGGCCTCCAAGAAAATAGCAATGTCATCTGCAAACTCACAATCCAAGAGGTCCTCCTCCTGTCTGAGCGTAAGTCTGAGCCCTAGGATGTTAGCTCGAGACCTAAGAAAAATGCTCATAGCCTCAGCCACAAAAAGGAAAAGAAAAGGGGTAAGAGGGAATCCCTGACCTACTAATCTGGAAATCTGAAATCTGTCTCCCCTGACTCTCCGATAAGCACTTGGTTATGGGCTGATCTATACAATGTTGAAACCCCTTTGATCCATGCATCAGAAAATCCAAAACGATAAAGGGTTTCTTCCAAGAAATCCCAATCTACCGTGTCATATGCTTTTTCTAAGTCCAGAAGTAGATTGGCCATCTTTTGTCCGCTCTGCATGGCCCACTCAGAAGCTTCCCAAAATGATAGAATATTATCAAAAATCCTTCTGCCATGAATAAATCCTGTCAGCGTATCATGAATGAGATCTAGAAGCATGGGATGCAACCGCAAGCTGATTGCTTTCACCAAGATTTTGTAGCAAGTGCCTAATAGAGTGATGGGTCTCCACTATGACACTAAATGTCTGCACCCCCTTTTTGGGATTAAATGTATGAGACCCTCCATAAGTGAGTAAGGCATCTCACCAATGTCCCAAATTCCCTTCAGGGCTGAGGTAATGTGATCCCCAATATATCCCAAAAAGTCAAGAAAAAAGAGGGAGTAAGCCCATCTGAACCCGGGCACTTGCCCTTATGAAGGGCAAGAAGGGCAGTCTTGAACTCTATGTTGGTGAAAGGTGCATCAAGAAAGACTCTCATATCTGGTTTCACCAACATAGGAATACCCTACCAAATGACATGCCTTCCAGATTCATATTCTGTTATTATAAATAATGTGACTATGGGAAGTGCTTTTTATAAGGTTAAATGGGGTCTATTTTCTGGTGCATGCTTTGATTGGCCATATGGCCCCCCAGTGCCCTTTGGTGTTGCACAAAATGTCCCCTGAGGCAATACCTACAGATGTGCAAGACAAGGATGCTCCTAGAACTTCTGGATCCAAAGGCAAAGCAAACAAACCAACTCCTGTTGCTTCGGATAAAGGCAAAGCCAAAATCACTCATGTCAATGGGATGAAGCTGCCGATCGACCCCGTGCCCTTCGGTCAGAGATTAAGTCATCATTGAAACAAGGCAAAAGACTTACTAATACTCACTTGAAAGCAAGGGAAAAGTTTCTAACGTGGTTGGCAGAAACCAAAAAAACCAGCAATGGTCAGAAGGTCTCTTCCGCTTCATACTTGGACTGGGATTTCTTCAAATGGGAATACTCCTGCAGAGAATTCTGGTATAGGTATCACATGGGCAGCAGCCACTGAGCATCGCATTTTATTCCCAGAGGATGATGTTGCTTTGTTGCAGCCCAGTCCACATGATACATTGTCAAATCAGGGTCCTGCTTTGGATCCTGAGGTTGACATGCAATCTTGAATGCCTTTTTGGTCACATACTTTGTGTACATATTTGTAAATATGTTTGAACACATAAAATGCTTGACTTTTAATGTTCAAGGTTTATGTGATGCCACCCGAACATGGCGTGTGGGCATATGTCAATAAATTGCAACCTAATATAGTGGCTATGCAAGAGCATAACCAGCATATGTATGCAGGCCACATGGGACCCTTTGCTGGTTATAACATTTTCTATGCAGGAAAACACTCTTTTTCTAGTATGGTTTTATCTAGTGAAGCATGCCTTTCAGCCAGTTGTGGCTTTAAATGACAAGGACGGTAGATGGATTATTATGCAGTGTCTTGTCCAAGGTGAAATCTTTGAAGTTGCCTCAGTTTATGCACCGCCTCAATATTCTTGTAGCATAGCTTTGATTTGGGAAGCTATGAGCTGATATCCCTGGAGACAACATGCTTTCATTCGTGGGGATTTGAACAATGCACCCCAACAAGGGGATACTACCTCTTATCATACCCACATGTTGGCATCTGAACGTCAACATTGGTCTCAATTTATTTCTCAGCTCAGTCTTGTTGATCTTTGGAAAGACTTGAAGCCCATGCTTCCTTTCAACCCAATGCACAGTCCACCTATCGAGCTCGGCTAGAGCATTGGTATATGATCAATGCACAGCAATATGATACTTTTACTTGCCAAATATGGGTGGATTATGCTTTTCCACACTCTGATCATGCTCTATTATGGCTAAGATTGTCTCCACATGAGCTACCACATGATAGGTTGCCATATAAAAGACTTCTCGTCATTAACAATAGTTATCTGGAACATGATGAATACAAGCAATAGTTTGTGATGCCATTCAGCCTCTTTGGGATCAATGTCGAATTGATATTAATTATGCATGGAATGCTTTTGCTTATCGGATGCAGTCCGTACTTCATGAGTATGGGAGGAATCATATGCATGACTTGAGGAAGGTAGTGGCTGAGGAGGGTAATTGCTGAGGCCAAGTTCAATTGTCGAAACTTGACAGAGCTTAGTCAAGTCAGGGATTTAAATCAGCAAGAGATAACATGCCTATCTCGGGCCAACCATCTTTTGCAAACAAATGATCACAGGAAGATTGCCAAATGGGAACCAAAGCCAAGCAAAGAGCTTTTTTTGATAAGGGTTGCTTATCTAAAGAGTTCTTTAAAAGTCTACATTACAAGAGGCAATCTGAAAATATTTTCCCGGTCTTGATATCTTGTGGTTTTTGGACCTCCTCACGATACATCTAGCTAATGCTTGTGTCTCTCATTTTGCTCAACAATTTGGACATATAGATTCTCATTCGTAGGAGGTACTAATGGCATGACAGGAGCTTTTACAATATGTCTGCCCTATTATTTCCCCTATACAGGCTATATAGCTTGAGGAACATTTTGAAGAAAGGGAGATGACTAAGGCAATACATTCTTGTGGCAAATGGAAGTCCCCAGAATGGGATGGTCTCCATGTAGAGTTCTTTCTTGCCTATTGGGATGCTTTGAAGCCTATCTTACTATACATGATTAATTATTCTTGGCAAAATCAGCAAATGCCAGATGCTTGGAAAAAAGGTTTGGTTAAATTGATTCCAAAGAAGCATTTGTGTACATCATTTGCTGATTGGAGACCAATTACACTCATGCTTGTCATTTACAAGGTGGTGACTAAAATTGGTGGTTAATACAATCAAGGGTTTCTTGCATGATGGTTTACATGGAGACCTTTACCTCCTCAAACATGGAATAGTGGTCCTTCCAATAGTCATACTCCTGCAGAGACTCACGAATCGGGATTACCTGGGCTACTATGACAGCTAGCCGTACTTTGTTCCCAGAAGAAGAAGTTGCTGGTTTGTAGTCCTCCCATCAAGCTGTTGTGTCACCTCAGGGACGAGGCCCAAACCCTAAGGTGGACATGCAGCTTTATGTATTATTTTTTGTAAGATTCTCAGCTGTATATAGCTGTATAAAACATCTGTAAAATGCTTGAACAAATCAAGTGCTTGACCTTCAATGTACAACGTCCGTGTGACTCTTGGAAATGGAAGCTTGTGTGTGCATATGTCAATGAGTTACAGCCTGATATAGTGGCTCTTCAAGAGCACAATCGGCATATGTATGCAGGCAGGACAGGTCATTATGCTGGTTATGATATCTTCTATGCTGGAGAACACTCCTTTTCAGGTGTTGCTTTTCTTGTCAAGCACGCTCTTCACCCAATTGTGGCTTTAAATGAAAAAGAAGGCAGGTGGATCATCATTTAGTGTCTCATCCAGGGTGAAATACTTGAATTTTCATATGTTTATGCGCCTCAATCTTCTCATCAAAGAGCTTTAATTTGGGAGGATATGCAGCAACATCCGTGGAGGCAACATGCATTCTTTGGCTTACTGGAATGCTCTTAAGCACGTTTTATTGCATATGATTAATAGTGCCGGGCAAAACTAGTAATTGCCATATGCTTGGAAGAAAGGGCTGGTTAGTTGATTCCCAAAAAGCATCTTTGTGAATCATTTGCTCATTGGAAGCATGTTACACTCATGCCAGTCATTTATAAGGTGGTTGCCAAAATGGTGGTTGATAGAATGAAAGGCTTTCTGCATGATGGTCTACATCCTACCCAATATGGCTTTATCCTTCGTAGACACATCACTGATAATATTGCAAATGCCTATGTTGGGATAGAATATGCGAAGTATACTCATCAAGATGTACTCTCGCTGTAAGTGGACATCGCCAAATCTTTTCATACTGTGCAGTGGGATTTCATCCCGCAAACCATGCAATCCTTAGGATTTGGACATGTTATCTACTACTGGCTCTACAGTGATAGTAAAGCTGCATGCATTTTATCAGGAGATATTTCTGATCAGTGGACTTTACATCATTCAGTGAGACAAGGATGTCCTCTTAGTGCTTTGCTTTATGCAATAGATACTCATCCGATTGCTTTGCTGTATTGATCATCTTGTGGCCAATGATGTCTTGCATGGTCTAGAGATACACGAAAGAAAGCCCATGATTGTGCAAGCTATGCTGATGATTAATTCTTCACTCCAATGAACACAAAAACTGATCTTTCACAACTCCTGAGTGCTTTATCCTTGTAATGGAATAGCTATTGGCTTGCAAGTGAACTTTCAAAAGTCCAAGCTTCTACCTTTGCATGCTAAGGATTGGCATAGCTCTCTATCGCCCAAGGAAATTATTTTTCCCAATCAGCTTGTTCGTCATCTAGGCTATCCTTTGGGATGGAATATCACTCGCCATCAGAAAAAAGATTGGGTATTTGCAAAGCTTAGGAAGACATTGGTGGAACATTGGAAGTTAGCCACTTGGCCTCTTCATGCTCGACTCTGAATTGTGCAATCGATTTTGGCGGCTTATATTCTGTTTTTCTTGCCTTTGATTATGTTTGACAAAAAAGACATTTCTTCTTTCATGTCCACTATTATGGAGACTTTCTGGTGCTCAAACATGGCCGTAAGAGTATCATATTACTCTCTATGGAGCATCTCTGTTCCCCAAAGATGCATGGTGGCTTGAATATTCACATCCATATTTTGGCTCACAAGGGAAAATTGATGCTGCCATTTTTGCAGGGTGATCAGCCTTGGGCTGCCATGATGTGTCATCTACTCTCGCAGTTGACCACTCCTGTTTTTGGGCATTGGCATCCCACTCCATGGGATTTCATTCTGGGTTATATTAATGGCACGGTTAAAAGCTATCCTTTTGTTTTTGGCCTGGAAGGAGATTCTTTCTCATCTTAAATGGCATGGTCATGACTCTTTGGATGGAAATTCCTTGTGCGCTGAGAACCTGCACTGGTCAAAGGCATTTAATCGACCCCTTGCTTTGCAGGAACCCAGGTACTCATATTTTATTTCATCAAAAGGAATTGTTCTTGTTGATGATGTACTTTGTGATGGCGGTACCTTATTTCCTTTTCCTTTGGTGGCCAGACAGTATGGATTGGGGATGCATTATCAACCACTCTGACACTATCTTTCTCAAATGCTTCATTGCTTTTTACCAATACCCAAGTTGGAGCTTAAGTATCACCTTATTGATTGGACCTTACATCGCCAAGGTTCTGCTAATCGTCCCTCACGCCTAGCAGATATCTCAATGGCTGGTTGATACAAGGTTTTGATGTTTCCTCCTTGGATATTGCATCATGCGAATCAGCTTTGGTCTTTGCATCGTAATTGCAAATGGTGGCATAAAATATTGCAGCAGCTTTGATCTTGCACTTCCGCTTCGTCAACAAGCTTTTCTATAGCCAATGATGCTTGGTGTTATTCCTTTTGGCCAACTTTGGCACGTAGACATATTGCTCCTGCTCTATGTCACAGATGTTTGGTTCCCAGGGAATCCTTGCTCCATCTTTTTTGGAATTGCCCTGTCACCTGTGAAGGGAATCCTTGCTCCATCTTTTGGAATTGCCCTGCCACCCGTGACTTCCTGCTATTTCTTCACAATGCCTCTAGACCCTCTTTCCCACTGGTTGCTTTGGCAAGACTTTTAGAATTTCGGCATTCACCCATGAAGAGCAGAATTTGGTCTATTTTTCACATGGGTTCGATACTGGACACTCTGGAATTTGTGGAGAGACAGGAACGACCGAGTCTTTAGAGAGCTTACTCCTTCCATGTTCTACTATTTCCGGATGTCACTCACGCAATCCTTTTACGATTGCATGTATGTCCATCAGATACATTACACTGTCTACCTGTCTTACAATAAAGTATCTTGTATTTGCTGATCTCCACTTTCTTGTAATATAAACATACATGGATTTCACCCCAAACAAAAGTGTGTAAAGAGAGAGAGAGAGAGTGTGTGTGTGCGTGTGTGTGTGTGTGCAAAGATGCAAAACCTGGTACAAAAACTTATCTACAAATTAAGGGGAAAGCACAATGAAAGGAAGACAGGAAAGTGCAATGTCTGGGGAAGTGAAGAAATAATAACAGAATTAAGAATGAAAGGTTAGCAAGTGTAGTAGAGAAGGCTGAAGGTGGCATTAGATCAGAATTAAATCCTGAGAAGCAAGAACATGGTGAGCTAAGCACAGGCCTTCTCCAACGAAAAAGAAGTTGTGACCAAGAAGGGAGGATTGACTCAATCTAGCCAGTGCAGGGAAATGAAAGGTTGCCACACAAATGAAAGGGAAGCACCTGGAAAAAAAATAACAAGGACAAGGTGGATGAGGCAAGCAATCAAAAGCAAGGCAAAGAAGTTGCAGCAGAGGAGCCAATTTCTCATTGTATACATAAATCTATGAACCATTTGAACAGAAATGTGACGCAGCTTAGGAGCTAATCAGCAAATTAAAATAGATCATAATAAAGTCCAACCATCAGAAGTTAAATCAGCCAGCAGATAGCAGGCAATGCCTTTACCAGATCAGCTGCAAAAATTTCTCAACAACTATGCACTAGTCATCCACAATGCCTGCTGAGCCGCTGATCATGAACCTCAGAACCCAACAATGAGTTTAGCTTTTTTTTCCATGGCATATCACTTTAGGTGCTGCATGCATAAACGAAAGTTTTGACCTAATGGCTAGTCGTATACTTGCTCAAACTTTACCATACACTTGAGCTAATAGCTTGAAATTGAATACCAGAAACGACATAGCGTTATACAAACACAACAGCTGGTCAAATGGGAATATCCTCATAATTTTTTTGAAATAGCAAAAGAATTAGAATCTCAACGTTGGAACATCTGCAAAAAGCCCAAGTACTAACTTCTTTGGCCATGGTTGGACATACCACAGGATGTGAATGCAATATTGCAAGAGCTCGAGCTCGAGCACGATTGTCTCCCTCCACTTTTGGCATTGGTAGAGTGCCACACTTCTGCAATTCATCTAATCAAAGGTCAATCTTATATAATTTAGCAAATGCCATGTGATTATTTGCTACTTCTGTTCCATTGTGTTCCATTGATCCTTAGGCACTAGTCATAGGCAGACATAAATTAAACACATCCATGCATCCTACAGACCCTCAGAGAAGTAATTGGAGACATGTTTTACAAAAAATTTGTCACTCCACTTTGAGCAAGGCAACAAGCAGATATGACATGGATATGGGGACAGAGAAATTTATCTTACATTAAGAGATGTAAAAATGACAAAGACACGGAAAGTACAAGGACTAGAATCTGAGATGGCACATGCCATTGGCATTTGGAAACATAAAACTATGACTAGAAAGAAAGAAAGAAAGAAAGTTTATTAAAAGTCTTCGGAAGACCAAAAAGGGTCTATGAGACTAAAAGAAACTGATACAATGAGCTGAGGGGTGGAACCACTAAGCGGGCATCAACGCCCAGGACATAATGGCGTCAGTACATAAAGAGAAAACTCTCTGAGCTCATGAAGTGGAAGACGACGAGAGCATCAACCCTAGGAGTGGGGTGTCATTGTGTGAGGCTGCTATGGTGGCATAACCCCTGTGATAGAGCGCTGGTGGCTGTCAACATGTGCAGCCCGCTGTAGTTTCCTGGTTGTAGCCCTGCAAAGCAAACAAGTGCCATAGTCACTCCTGTGGGTCATGCATCAGTGCCCTCGATATGCACATATCAGGGAGGACTACCAGCAAATACTGGAGGATTCCGCTCAGTTGACATCAGTTCTCTCTACTGCCTCTCTGGCAGCGTTGGGATCTTTTATCACCCGTCTTTTTACATGTCGTCAGGAACTCATAGATTCTTGACCCCTCTTTTTTAGGAGACTTTCTTTACATTGTATTGAGATGGTCCCATGGGTCATTTTTGGCCCCCCGTGGACGTTAATATATTCTACTTCTACTTCTCTCTCTCTCTCTCTCTCTCTCTCTCTCTCTCTCCCCCCTTCTCCTTCCCACCTCTTTCTCTTCCAACTTCATAATGGCCGAGCGAAGGATCATGAGGGGCTATGCACTGAGTTCATTGCATATGGGATTCACCTCCTAGCCCCGATCTTAGCAAAGCTCTTTAATGAAGCAGTTTGTTTGGGGTTTCCATGTACCTGGACCATTAACACTATTTCACCCATCCACAAGGCAGGGGATCCCATGAGCCTGGAGAATTATAGGACCACTATGATTGGACATGTCATGTCCAAGATCAATGCATCAGTGCTTGATTTTGAGGTCAGTCGATTTGCAGAGTGTCGAGGACTTAGAGCAGCAGGACAGGCTGTTTTCCGACGTGATCATGGTACCATGGATCACATTCTCACGCTCAGGTGTATCATCAAGGAGGCAAAGGCATGGAAGCAGAGGGTTTACTGATACAGACATTGCGCACAGATAGAGGTGGGGAATACTTGTCTACAGATTTTGATGCTTTTCTGAAAGGCAAGGGTATTGTGCCTTTCAGAAAAGCATCAAAATAGAGGGTATTGTGCCTTTCAAATAGAGGTGGGGAATACTTGTCTGCAGATTTTGATGCTTTTCTGAAAGGCAAGGGTATTGTGCCTTTCAGCCCGCCTGGGCAAGCATTACACTTCATTGGCCAGACTAGAGAGGCAGTGCTTCCGCTCGCACTTTCAGGATCCACGGACCGAGGGACTGCTTTTTGACTCCTTGCTCCGCCTAGCGGGGATGTATGGCAACCCTTGCTGGGGGCCAGATTTGTCGGATATAAAGTGGGCTCATGTGGAGCGGCCACAGGTTCTCATGCTATCGCGGATGATTCGCGGCAAGCCATCCATTCCTCACCAGATCATTCAGGCTGAGTTTGGGTCATCCCCATTACAACTAGATGCGGCATTTCAAGTCATCACGTATCTGTATCGAGTCAAGGAGTACGGGGATTACACTTATGGGCGCAGCAGACTACCACGGCTAGCACTGTCCTCCTCTATGGCACTATCAATAGGGGGTGACCAGAGATGCTGGTATGCACACACAGAGAGATGGTTTGAGCGACTGGGGCTCCACATGGATGGACGCCCTCCCTTCTAGTACAATATGGACGCTCCGTTTTCTTCCCTCCTATTACACGAGGTCAACCAAGTAATCCGTGAGGATCTCTTACAGCTACACATTCTGGACCTAGCTGGGACCAAGCGAGCTTCCAGTAAAGCTCAGCTTCTACAGGGATCACTGCTTGCATATCACAAAGGAGGGTTTCATTGACCCACCAAGATACACGCAAATCCACCTACCCCACTCACCGAGGATCTCTATTGGGTAGTTTCGGGTCTCTTCACATAGACTTCGTATCGAGAGCGGCAGAGCAGAGGTCCTACCTAGGGAGAGACGCATATGCACATTATGTGACATACAGGAGGGAGCACTTCATCTTCACGTGTCTTGTTTACTATGAGATCCAAGGGCGTTTCTGCTGCCTCTACAGAGATAGCTCTGGGGTTTTGTCTCGATTTCTCTCCTATCCAGTCCACAGATGCTTGGCGGCTTTCATTCATGACTATCAGCTTTCATTCATGAGATAGTCAGGCACCGCGAGAGGCTACTTCAATGGCGGAGACAGGAGCAGACTTCTTCCTTGGCAGAACCCTCTCAGAGCTCTATCACGGAGTCCTTCCAGCCAGATCACACGGACCCCCACGATACGAGGCCTCGACATGATCGTGACCCAGAGCCAGTGACTCGACAACTCAGACAAAGGGTTGACATGCAGATTACACTTTAGGATATCCCCTCTCTTTGTTCAGAGTCGGAGCCCGGCCGACAAGGGTTACTGTAGCCCTTGTTAGGCGCAGAGCTATGACCAGGAGAAGTCACAGGGCCACACCTGTGAGCAACCGACAGCACTCTAGCGCCGATTTCATGCCTCCATTGCCTCATCCACCCTGGCGTCCTGATGATGATGATGATGATGATAAGATTGATATGTAGTCGACCACTAACATGACTATGTTGTACTTAGTACTATCATTTTGCATTTTTTGCATTATGCATTGGTGTGGATGCTCGTTTAGTAGCTCCACCCTCATAGCTCATTTGTACCAAGATTTTCATAGTCTCGTAGACCCATCGGTCTTCTAAAGACTTTAATAAACTTTCTTTCTTTCTTTCCTTCTCCTACCTTTTCTCCCTCATTCTTCCTCCCTTCCCCTCTAATCTTCCCTTACTCCTTTTCTGCATTGGTACTAGAGCACCTTCCTAGGGCCTTATGCCTTGTTTCCCTACGCCTTCAATTGCAATCGACCATACACTGTGTGAGCAAAGCAAACTAGCATTGTCAAGCGACGGTTCGCTTCGCCACCACATTAGCCATCAAGCCATGCTCTCAGCCAGCCACAACAGCAGTAAAATACTAGAGCATTAACAAGCATCAAACCAAGGTTTAGTGTCAAGCAAGGATAGCATCGACCAACTTCGACATCAATCAAAAAATCTGCAAGAAAACATGCAGTAGCAAACCCTGCACCAAGTAAATCTTGATGCAAACAATCAGCACCAGGTGTTAGCTCAACATCTTTGATCTGAAATGCCTTGAGCAGCAAAAGGCTCGCACAAGCACCAAGGTACACTATGTAGAATCCCGTAGGATAGAATAGATGCATCTTGCAAGAGATGTGAGAGCACAATGAAAGAAAGATGGTAGTTCTCTATATTATGGATTGTGAGAGAGAGGACTCTCTCTTATAGAAAGGGGGAGAAGGTAATACCTTCCCTACATAAGTGGCAATCAGCAACTACATCAGTGGGAATCAGTCCCTACATCAGTGGGATTGCCTTTGTCTTACATCATCACTTAGGTCACACACTAGACACATCATAGCACTTGATGTGCCTTTACAACACACACAAACACACATGTGACTCCCCTAGATGCACACATGCACCATAGAGCAAGCCCTTGATCATACTTATCCCAACATACCCCCCCTCAAGGGGTTGCCTCTTGCAGTGTCAAGGATACATCTAGTTTCATAGTTTCTCATGCCATCTCATGGTGGTCAAGGATAAATATATGGCTAGGATCTCATGCTAGCAAGAGTTCCCAAGGGTGTGAGGTTCACAGAAATGGGATAGACAAAACACATATCACATGGTCTACATCATATGGTGACCAGAGGTGATTTACAGAAGACATAACATATTCTTTTTGGAGTACTACTCCAGGCAGAGAACCTCAAAATTTGACCAAATGATGATAAACCAAAAAGTGCTTAAAAAGCATAGTCTTTATTTTCTTCATTTGCTGATGGAGTTCTTCCTTCAGCCAGATTTGCTTTGTTGTTGAAGTAGTCCTTCTTGTCTTTGATCAACCAATTAGCTTCTTCTTTTGTAGACTTCTTTTCCACAACATTCCATATCCTCTTTTTCATAAGCATAAACTTGGCTTTTGTTTGCCAAGTATGGAAACTAGTTCCATCCAACTTCTCAAAAAAGGTCTTAGCTTCCATGGCACGTTCTTACCCGAGGGCAGTGTCTAGTGCCTTACAAGGCTAGAAAGAGTTGAAGAGCTTTAAAGTACAAGCATTTGGTGTAGCAAAGGCTTGCAACCAAATTCCATACTACAAAACATAATGGAAATGATGCTTCAACTTGCATGCTTCATAGAGGTGGCTAAATGAAAGTATTCCAAGCAAATCCAGGTATAGCAACTCAAAGGAAAGCTGTAGCCATAGTTTACTGATGCTATTCAACACTTTAAAACATCAGAAATGCTAAAGTAGCATTTAATGTAGCATCAAACTCACAACATTGTCAAAACTGTCCAAAATAGAGACCTGAACTTGGAGGGTGCAATTCTCACAGCTCATAGCTCTATTCAAGGGGATTTTTATGCAGGAAGAAAGGCCCTACACCAGAGAAGGTCCACCACCAAGGAAGGGTGCAATGTTGCGCCCGGTCGCCTTAGCCAAGCTTGAGAAAACCGACTGGTTTTTTGTCTGTTGCGCCTCCATTTCTTGTCCAAACGAGCTCAGATTTCAACATCAGCTTGCCTTCAGTATTGTCCAGCTCGGGCTCAGAGAAATTTGCAGATAGGTAAGCACAGAGGCGGCATTGCGCGAAAGTTCGTCGAGGAGCCTTCGTGTTGGCGTTGCGTGTACAGACAAAATTTCCCTAAATGCTTGCAGCTGGAAGTTCGCCCGTACGTGAAGAGTATGCAGCTCAAAGGGTTTGAGCAATGGTCGCTTATAGACAGAGAACAGAGCTCTCAAAGATTTGGGGAAGAAGGAGGAAAATGGAGAAGATGAAGAAGTTTTGAGAAACTAGTAGTTTATGCTAGAGAAAGCATCTAATGCTAGGCTAGGCTAGATCTAGAACCTAAGGCTCTGATACCAAGTGTAGAATCCCGTAGGATAGAATAGATGCATCTTGCAAGAGGTGTGAGACCACAATGAAAGAAAGATGGTAGTTCTCTATATTATGGATTGTGAGAGAGAGGACTCTCTCTTATAGAAAGGGGGAGAAGGTAATACCTTCCCTACAAAAGTGGCAATCAGCCCCTACATCAGTGGGAATCAGTCCCTACATCAGTGGGATTGCCTTTGTCTTACATCATCACTTAGGTCACACACTAGACACATCATAGCACTTGATGTGCCTTTACAACACACACAAACACACATGTGACTCCCCTAGATGCACACATGCACCATAGAGCAAGCCCTTGATCATACTTATCCCAACACACTAATGCATGGGGATTCTACTGCAATCCCACACGAGATGCAAGGTGGGCAACAAGCAAAATATATATTACACAACCAGCAAGATCCTTCCATCTTTGGAAAGCTTATTAGTGAGCAGCCCACTATGATCTTGCGCATGGAGAACTTCAGCTAGAGACTCCCAGCAGTGACACTTCCAATGCATGATATCCTTGGAGTTATGTGCAGGGGATAGAGCCCGATATTCACTACCTCCATGTGGTGCATCCCAACCTCATGTGGATGCTTTTGGGAGAGCATGTCCCTCAAGCACCTATTTCTCATCTCTATTTCAGCACAATCCCTATGAGAGGAGTTGGCCTCGATCTCAATCAGATAGGAGGCCCTACATAGAGTCTAGACCACCTCAAATGCAGCCTGGACAGCAAATGCAGTCTGGACAGATTTATGTGGAAGGATGCCATATGCCCAATACGCACATGAGTTCGCAGGCCAATGGGACATTAATGTTCCCTTGTCAAATCATCATCATGCCTATGTGGGCCTACCATCGGTGGTCATGGATGCTTGTCTTTCATACATTATGGCAGGGGCTTGGTTGGACAAGTGTGTGGTACTTCAAAGATATTTCAACGGGCGACAGATTCAAAGGAGGAACCAAGAATCCTATTAAGCAAGAAGAATGGCTCTCAGCTTTGGAAGGGTAATTCAGATTATATCCAATGGATGTTGAGGGCATGAGTCGTTGGAGCTGTTGGAGCCTAGATACAGAAGCTATAATGAGAATGATTTTCAGTTCTTAGCAAAACCGTTCAAAAACCGCTGAAAAGTCACTGGAAACCAGTTGAAATCTGGTTGGCCAGGAGCAGAACTGCTGCAGCACTGTAAAACAGCACACAGGTTGGTTGAAACAGCCCGAAACAAGAGTGATTTTCTTCAAAAGAGAGGCAATCTTCTTCAGAAAAGCATGAAACCCTTCTCAGATGGTAAAACTAAAGTCAAAACCACCAAAATCTGAGGCGGCCTGAGGATATCCTTCCATGCAGGGCAGAAAGCACCAAAAACCAGGTCGACCAACAGCAAAACCACCTGGAAAACAGCTCCAGCAAAGCCGGTTCTGACTGAATCAGGGGCGGCCTCTCCTAGAACAGCTCTAGGAGCTCTCTTGATGCCAAATATGAACGCGGCCGGACTGTAGGAGGTCAACCAGCAAGGGTTTTCATGATGAAAGTGAAGGCTCTCACGAGGCTTGGGCAACTGCGGCTAGCTGCGGGGGAGCAAGAGGCAGTGTGCTCTCATTCCAAACGATGGAGATAGGAGCGAAGAACACAATGTGGAGAGACCAAAATGCGAGAATCCATGAACTCAAGTTGCAAGAATGACTTGTGAAAGAGTACAATAGGGGGGGAAACATTAGATGAGGAAAGAGTGCCCCTAACCCTTCTAACTAATTATTACATTTGCTTGCCCTAATATACTAATATTTCCAAGATATTTGCTGTTGGAACTTTGTACCTACTTTGAAATCTAAAGAATCATAATTGTTCATAGTGACTGACAATTTTAAGTTTGAACATTGAACTTCTGATTTTAAATGTTTGCAAAACAAGTTGCAAGTATTGGAATTGAAGTTTAGAAATCAAAAATCGGATTTGTATGTATAACTTTCAGATTTGTTTATTTCCAATTTCATACTTCTATACAAGATCATGCCTTAGTGCTTTCTGTGAATTACACCATCCAATAGGCAGCCATATTAACGCCCAGCAAACCATGCACTGCATATAATTTCTTTAATGTCTAGCTACTATTTTAGCTTGGATAGTCAATACATCTGCTTTAGAGACATGGCCTTGATCAGCTTCCTCTATTCAAGTCCCCTAGTATTTAGGTTAGGTAGGCTAACATACCTCGTTTAGAGACATCCTTCGAAGAATCCCATTTACCAAGTTTCCAGCACCACTCCGAAGAGCCTTTTTTGCAAGTTTTACAGTCTGTCACAACAGTCACAAGGTTAAATGACATTTGAACTTTACATGGCATATGTGATTACAGTTTGTTTAAATGTGTGCACTTCAGAAAATATCAGTTATGTTGTCATTCGCTCTGACTTGTAGATGTTATTTGACAAAAATGGATTTTACTTTTCCCTGTTACCCATTGTATAATTCCAACTGAACTGGTTAAAGACCTGCAAAGCCATCCCTCCATGGAAAATCTATCACTTATGAGCTAGACATCCAACAAAACACTGCACATTGAGTTTATATTATCTAATCTTAGTCGGACTGTGAGCTAATGCTTTTGAATGATATCCCCTCACTCGAATCAAAGTGTAGCACTCTCACCACTTGTACAAGATCACGGAACATCCATTTGACTGTCCAAATGCTTTGTAAACTAAAGTTATATCGTACCTCATTTACAGCAGCATGAGGTGGTGTCTCCGATTTGACAAGCTCATAAACTCCCAAACGCAAAATCTGTTCAAGGGAAACAAGTGCTACTGTAAACCAAGAGGATACACTTCAGTTGTTAATAAAGAAATTTGGCTGTTATTCTCTACATCGAATTTTTCCTTCACACTATACAAAGTGCATGCAATGGACATCATCGAGTTCTTCGTTAACACTACACAAAGGGAATGCAGCGAGCATCACCTAGCATGCTTGTTGCGATGGCCTTTAAAACTCTTATAGCTTTTGGAGAAATATGCTATCCTGAATAAAAATTCCATACATAGAATACACTCATACATGATCTTAAACAAAATGAATACATGGAAGATACACACATATTGCAGACATTCCACAGAAAGGTATCCACCATTAAGTCCATCAGCACAGTAACCACAAAACAGCAAAAGCGTAACTACAAAGATATCAACAGATTTTGCTTCCCTTTGCACAGTTTGATCAAACATCAATTTGAGCTTGTTATGGGAAAAGTTATACAAGCAAGAAAAAGGAAAGGCATAAAAGAGATTTTAAAAATCATGTTCTAAAAAATATGCTATCCTGAATAAAAATTCCATACATAGAATACACTCATACATGATCTTTAAAAAAATAAATGCATGGAAGATACACACATATTGCAGACATTCCACAGAAAGGTATCCACCATTATGTCCATCAGCACAGTAACCGCAAAACAGGAAAAGCGTAACTACAAAGATATCAACAGATTTTGCTTCCCTTTGCACAGTTTGATCAAACATCAATTTGAGCTTGTTATGGGAAAAGTTATACAAGCAAGAAAAAGGAAAGGCATCAAAGAGATTTTAAAAATCATGTTCTAAAAAGTCAGGGATTCGTGTTGGAAAGGTCACCTCCCCATCTGTAAGCCCCCATATGAGGAGAGCATGGGGGGGGTGAACCTAGGGTTTGAGTGTCTGTCACATGGGAATCTGATTGGATGCCATGTGGGCAAGAATCAAAGAGATGGAGGGTACATGGAGCAAGGATGGATCTGCAGCAGCCAAAGGCGAAGCAGTAGCCAGCACAAGGAACCCAGAATAAAAAGCAATCGCATGGCGCTGACATCTACAAGGTGTACGGCTCTGTACGGAACCCTGGCAGAGGCGCAGTTATGGCAGGACGTGCAGGCGCAGATGTGGAGCAGCAAATATGGTTGTCAGTGGGAAGAAGGCATGCCTTATATAGGCTGGACCCCTGCCTTGAATGGAGTACCAAAGGCCCTGGAAGTTTGGGCCATAAAAGCCCTGGGTTGTGAGCCCTTATAGGGCTGGACCAGCCACAGACTGGTCGGCCAGTCTGGTCGGCCAGTCTGCTGCAGGCTGGTCGGTATTTTTACCAGCCCTTGGGGCCCTATAAAAGGAGGTCCTTGAGGCCTCACTTTGCATCACTTGCAGCAGCAGGAACCAGCAGATTGGAGCAGACTGAGAGCTGGAAGAGCTGCCCACCTAGGCTGGTGCAAAGACAGCAAGGTGGAAGGGATCTGGACGGAAAGTCTACAGAAGCTCGAGGTGGAGCACGCGGACTCGAGTCTAGAGATAGCCAGCAGATAGGAGAAGGAGCTTGTGGTAAGATCAGAGGACCACATCATTGGTGGGACGCTGGATCTGTCTCTTTTGCATTGTGTCCATATTTGTGGACGGAAATATATATTTTGGTGGTTTCTCTATCTGGTTGGTTCATTGTCTATTGATGAGTCTACACATCTATGTGACGCACATAAGTAAAGAAGTTTGTGATTCCACACCCACACCGCACACACTGTGTGAGCTCTTGGGCATTACTATAAGTCTTCCGCTGCGTGTACCCTCTGTTGGGTCATTTCTAACATGGTATCAGAGCCCAAGTAGGAGGCTCACACGTGTGGGAGCCTGAAGGCAGGGACCTTGCTAAAGGACGACCCTGATTCAGAAGCTCTAGGGAATCGACTTCCACGACTGGAGGATTGTGCCCTTGCGAGAAGGAGGGTGACTCAGGTTCAGTCAGGTGCGTTCAGAGTTCTGGTTTACTGAAATTGAGTTTGGTTGACTTTGCTGTGTGGTATAAACAGCAGAGATGTCGACCTCTACAGCCTCTTCAGCCCGTGCTTTCCCTTCCTCCTCCGCCAGTTTTCTCTCTTTCACTATCCCTAACTTTGGAGAGTCTGGGAACCTGGACGGGACTAATTACCCGATCTGGAAAGTGAAGATCCGGAGTCATTTAGTGGCTCGGAAGTTGTGGAAGCTGACCACGGGAGTGGAGTTGAAGCCGGAGGACATGGTGGATAGGAAAGGGGAGATACTCATGGCAGTAGACAGAGAGGAGCTTGAAGCTTGGGAAGACAGAGATGCCCATGCTCTGGCAATAATCATAGGGACTACGGCGGACTCCGTTCTTCCACATATTCAGTAGAGGCGTGGGCCACCCTGAAGGATCTGTATTGTGCTTCTTCAACATCAACTCTACAATCTTGATATGGAAGAAGGAGATACGGTACATAGCCATTTGACGAAGGTCAAGGTGGTGAGGGATCAGCTGGCAGCAATTGGTCAGAAGACAGACTCATGCCATTTGGCCTTGGTAGTATTGAGAAGACTGCCTTGGAGTTTCAAGAGCT
This sequence comes from Dipteris shenzhenensis, assembly GCF_047967505.1. Taxonomy (NCBI): domain Eukaryota; kingdom Viridiplantae; phylum Streptophyta; class Polypodiopsida; order Gleicheniales; family Dipteridaceae; genus Dipteris; species Dipteris shenzhenensis. The sequence continues at coordinate 31,795,198 of NC_141606.1, read as the reverse complement.
TTGTTACGACTGTGACAACAGGACAGAGGACCAAACCTCTGACGTTTGAGGAGTTGGGTCCGTTACTGCTACAGGAGGAAGCTCGGGAGAAACTCTGCAACGAGGACAAAGATGACAAGGCGATGTTGGCAAAGGATTTCGCTGGCAAAGGAAAGGGCAAGCCTAACAGTGGTAAGTCCAAGAAAGACGACTCTGACGACGAGGGGACTTCGAAGAGGAAGCATAAGAAGAAGTGTTTCTATTGTGATACACCAGGACATTTTGCAAAGGACTGCAGAAAGAAAAAGGCAGATCTGAAAAACAAAAAGGAGTCTTACTCAGATTCAGAGGGAGAGGCCAAAGCAAATGTGGTAATCAAGGAGTTGTTCCTGGTGACATCACCGAGTGTTACCGAGGTCAGATATGTTGATCCAAAAATCACAGTGAGGATGCCTGACATAGAGATGTGGATCGACGAGGACTCAGATGCCTTTGTGAAGGTGAAGGACAGCATGGAGCGCTTGGTATCTTCCAGGTGTGTGGCTGTTGACACTGACACAAGGGTGGATTCCATGGAAGGCCCTGGGGTCTCATGGTCAGATGGATGCTGGAGTTCAGAAGGGGACAGTACAGGATTACACAAGCGCTTGGTGGGTGCCTCAATGAGAGTTTTCTTTCAAAGCGAACATTCAGGCAGTACAACAGTCTGGTATGTATTTGATATTCTGCATTTGAGCCTTTATAGCATGCTGTGGAGAGACTCTGCTCTTCATTTGTCTCAGGTGATAAGAGATTGGAAGGAATTGGCCTTCTTCGAGGGTAGAAGGGGAAGTATTGGTGCTTCTTCAAATCTCGGACGCAGAGCTAGAAGGTGATGGACAAAGAGTACTGAAGCCAGAAGAGTACCTGCTTGAGAACTCAACGAGAGTTCATGGTCCAGGTTATCTGGAAATATTCATTGGTTGCAGACCTTGCCACAGGAAGGACGGGTTGAAACAGACCCTCAGAGCATGGTGCCTGGAAGACTCCAGGTTGTTCACTCATTATGAGGGGGACGACTGGAAGATCGTGACGGCTGGATTGCTGGAGTTCAGTGGCGGGAACGTGACTGAAGGAGGTGGTACCAGGAGGTGCTACCAAAGATGGACTTGTGTACCAGGATGGTGTGCGGAACCTAGTGGAGCAAGAGCCACTGGATGAAAAGCCAAGAAAAGATTTCGACGCCGAAAGGTTCCAGAGGACTACAACAAGGGAGTTACTGGAGCATCGTCATTGACGTGTAGACATTGGGCCAAGATGTGTCGGTGAGAGGGGGTGTTGGAAAGGTCACCTCCCCATCTGTAAGCCCCCATATGCAGAGAGCATGGGGGGGGTGAACCTAGGGTTTGAGTGTCTGTTACATGGGCATCTGATTGGATGCCACGTGGGCAAGAATCAAAGAGATGGAGGGTACCTGGAGCTAGGATGGATCTGCAGCAGCAAAAGGCGAAGCAGTAGCCAGCACAAGGAACCCGGAATAAAAAGCAATCACATGGCGCTGACATCTACAGGGTGTACGGCTCTGTACGGAATTGGGAGAGGGCCTGGCAGAGGCGCAGTTATGGCAGGATGTGCAGGCGCAAATGTGGAGCAGCAAATATGGTTGTCAGTGGGCAGAAGGCATGCCTTATATAGGCTGGACCCCTGCCTTGAATGGAGGGCCAAAGGCCTTGGAAGTTTGGGCCATAAAAGCCCCGGGTTGTGAGCCCTTATAGGGCTGGACCCCTGGTCGGCCAGTCTGCTGCAGGCTGGTCGGTATTTTTACCAGCCCTTGGGGCCCTATAAAAGGAGGTCCTTGAGGCCTCACTTTGCATCACTTGCAGCAGCAGGAACCAGCAGATTGCAGCAGACTGAGAGCTGGAAGAGCTGCCCACCTAGGCTGGTGCAAAGACAGCAAGGTGGAAGGGATCTGGATGGAAAGTCTACAGAAGCTCGAGGTGGAGCACGCGGACTCGAGTCTAGAGATAGCCAGCAGATAGGAGAAGGAGCTTGTGGTAAGATCAGAGGACCACATCATTGGTGGGACTCTGGATCTGTCTCTTTTGTATTGTGTCCATATTTGTGGACGGAAATATATATTTTGGTGGTTTCTCTATCTGGTTGGTTCATTGTCTATTGATGAGTCTGCACATCTATGTGACGCACATAAGTAAAGAAGTTTGTGATTCCACACCCACATCCCACACTGTGTGAGCTCCTGGGCATTACTATAAGTCTTCCGCTGCATGTACCCTCTGTTGGGTCATTTCTAACAATTCGTCTAGGAATCCGTGATGCAGCTGTTGTTATTCCACCTATATGAGCAGGCATATGCATGTGGTCCCTGTATTCCGATATACTGCTTTGGATTCAAAAAAAAGAAAGCAAGCAAAATGTGTTGTGTGGGGATTCCACAATCACGTACAACTTGACTCTTCATTGGCCAGCACCTTGATCCTTGGCAAGAAAAAAGTCAATCCCCATCACTTCCATGGGATCAAATATGTGCTGAGTAGAGATTCCTCAAGAGCTGCCTAAAAAGCTCTCACAAAATGAAAACGCTAAGAGTAGAAAAGTCTATGTCTAGAAATATTTGTCGATCCTTCACATGAAGAATCCTATTAACTCTTCACAATCACAACCCACAAAGGACTTTATTCATTGCTCAGAAAGGGGTTATTGTTTCCAAGGTCTAAATTTGGAGTGTCACGTGTGGGTTATACAGTTGCAAATTTTACTTCACATCTGGCATAGTGATAAGGGGACTTAGTGGAACAATGCTCAATGAATGTGCAGTTTCCATGAAAAGAGATAGACAACTGACATCAAACCTGAGTTTAGAATTTCCAAGGTTCAGATGGGCTTACCTCCTCTTTCTTTATTTCATTTTGGGATCAGATTGGGGATCAAATTACCTCAGCCCTGCAAGGCGTTTGGGACTCAAGTGAGATGCCAGACTCACTTACGGAGGGCCTCATTCATCTTATCCCAAAAGGAGGTTGCAGGAATTTAGTGTCTCAATGGAGACCGATCACTCTGTTGGGTACTTAGTACAAAATCCTAGCAAACGCAATCAACCTACGTCTGCAACCCTTTCTTCCAGGTCTTATACATGATACACAGACGGGATTTGTGCATGGCATGAGCATCTTCGATAACATCTTCTCATTTTGGGAGGCTTCTGACTGGGCCATGCATAGTGGCCATAGGCTTGCCATTCTACTCCTGGACTTTGAGAAAGCTTATGACAGAGTAGACTAGGGCTTTCTAGAGAGTACCCTCACTCGCTTTGGATTCACAGATGCATGGATCAGAGGGGTGTCAGCTCTCTACAAATCAGCCCGTAGCCGGGTTCTCATTGGTGGAGTCAAGGGAGACGAGTTTCAGATTACCAAGTCGGTCCGTCAGGGATTCCCTTTAGCCCCCTTTCTTTTTTTGTTTGTGGCCGAAGCTATGAGCTATTACCTTAGAGATCAAGCTGATATTATTGGGTTGAGTCTTCCGTTGAGGCAGAAGGATGAGCTATTGGATAGTGAGTTGGCAGATGATACGACCGTTTTTTGGATGCCACACCACAGACACTGACCTCATTCAGGATAGCCTTGGATTTGTTTTGTACTGCAACAGGGGCTCATATTAATTGGAACAAATCCAATGGCTTTTGGATTAGTGATGAGGACACTCCAGATTGGGGGATTGACATAGGATTCACTTGGATTCAGAGGGGTGTTTTCATCAGGTACCTAGGATGCCAGGTTGGGGAGGGCATCTCTCCAGCACAACAGTTTGCTCTCATGTTGGAGAGCATCAGGAGGAAACTCATTTTTTGGAGTTCTGCCAAACTTGACCTTGCATCCAAAGTAGCAGGTTTTATTGGCTACTGCTTGGTTCATTTGCTCATGTTGGTGCACATCTAGAGGTTGTATATCTCAGCTCATGAGACCTATCAGGAACTTCCTTTGGAGTGGGTTAGATGGCACCTCAGATGTTGTAGTTAGGGTGGCTTGGGAGACCCTCATTCTCCCCACATGAATATTATTGATCCGAACTTGCAGTGTATAGCCTTGCTCTGCAAGTTTGTAGTGAGAAGATTAATGCCTGGACAGGAACCTTGGAAAAAAAAAATCTTACACAGTATTTAGTCTTGTACACCTTCTCACAGGGGAGATTGGATGGACAGCCCGAGATGGATTTTTACTTCAGCCCATCCTAGATCTCCCTCTTCCCCTCTCATGGCTTCCATTCTGAAAGCTTGGGGCAGCTTCAGAGACAATCTTCAGAGAGTAACACCCTCCTCTCGCGAAGAAATAGACAGGCAGCCAGTCATGTGGAATGAATCTATATTAGATAAGCATGGCAGATCACTAGGAGTGTCAATTTATATGCAGTGGTCTAGATGGGAGAGGGGACCTGCTTCCACTGTAGGTGCGTGGAAGACTTTTAGAAAGCTTCCAAAGGATCAGTGACTCTTATCAGTTGGCCACCTCAGAGAGAGTGCAGTCAGGATGCAGCAAATAGAGGCAGCCATACTAGCAGAGTGGATAGATACAGATGACATGCCGATCACAGAGTCCACTTGGTTGGGAGCTTTCACAGGAACGGGTGTTGCTTTACAGGTTATTACCTTGCGGGATGCACATGAGACCCTTGTCTTTGATTTTCACTCGGGAGGCAGAATTCTCAAATCTTCAGATGATATTCTTTTAGGGGCTGCCTTCCAGCTTGTTAGGATTGCAGGTTACATGGAGTGGGGCACGGACTCACTGTGGTATCTCGATCCTGACCATGTTCTCCTAGCACTTGGGTCTTGGAGACTCTGGTTATATGGTGGTTCCCCATCAGGTTCTTGCAGTAGGACCCAAGGGAGTGGGAATGGATTGATGAAGGGCATCAAGAGAAGAGCATGTTTTTTTTACACATACAAAAATGCCAGGAGGTTTCGGCTTTGCAGTACAGGTTGGAGGCCCTCCACAGCTCCTCATTGGGATGGTTTTCAGATTTCTGCAGAGGTGCAAAAAAACTTTTGGAGGAGGCTCTGGAAATCTCTCAGAAATAGAAAGATCACTCTCTTCTTTTAAATTTTTATACATGGAGGGATTGCAATGAACCTGTGGAGATCCAGGTTCGGGGCTGACCCTACTTGTCCTCGATGCCATGCAACAGTTGAGTCAGTTCAGCATTGCCTCTGGGAGTGCAAACAGGCGAGGACAATCTGGAAGGGTGTTGCCAAGATTCTTTGCATATTTCATAGAGCACCCTTCTTCATGACTTGGGGATCAGTGGCATGGTTATCTCTTACTGGCCCTCAGGTGTTTTACAAGGGACATAACTCAAACTCATCCTTCATTATACGACGACACTCTGTGGAGTCATGCTCTCTCCAGGATGTTCCCTTCACTCCTTTCAGAGCTGCTCATGCCTCGGTAAACACATCTTGGGAGAATCTGGCTAGCATTGTAGCTTGGCATATTTGGAGGGCCAGATAACGGAGGCGATGAAGGATTCACAGGTTCACCCTTTGCAGTCTATGGCCAGTACATGGACTGATACTATACACACACTGATGGCCATCTAGGCGAGCACGCAGGAATCCTCCAAAGCAACTACAGTTAGGAGAGATACTTTTTTCAAAGTTTGGAGAGGATCTTCATTCTTCTCTGAGTCTTCTTCGGGGTTGAGGTGGCATTTTCAGCCTCCACCTTGGATTTTTGTTAGCTCCTTTTGAGCTGTTTTTGTTAGCTCTTGATGGCCATCTAGGTGAGCATGCAGGAATCCTCCAGAGCAGCTACAGCCAGGAGAGATACTTTTTTCAAAGTTTGGAGAGGATCGTCATTCTTCTCTGAGTCTTCTTCAGGGTTGAGGTGGCATTTTCAGCCTCCACCTTGGATTTTTGTTAGCTCCTTTTGAGCTGTTTTTTCTCTCATGCATGACATGATGAACTCCCGCATTTGAGCTTGCTCTTGCGGCTGTCATTCATACTTAATGAAGTAATCTTTTTGGGGAAAAAAAACAAACAAGTGAGAAATATTATTCCAAACAAAGGAGCAATAGGGAGCCATAAAGTAAAGAGTATATGAAGACCAAAAAAGATCCACCATTTTCATGGGAAGGAGCAGATACCTGCTGAAGAAGAGGCTCCATTCTACTGTAGTAGTCTGCATCATAATAAGACATTATCAAAAAATCCAGATATCTTTTCCATCGAGTGATCCCTGCCACGACATCAGTAACCTACAAACCAACCAGCGCCATCAGACATGTGAATTGTTTAAGTAACAGTTTACTAAAGTGAGATAACATAGAATACAATAACAGATCAGACACGCGCATTGCCTAATTCAATTTTCATGGCTAAGAAAGGGGTAAAAGGTGTTCAGACAGCCGTCGCAGTAGATGTAGCATTCCCTTAGTTATCCTGTTTGCAGCTGCAAATTGTCTTTGTGAGGTTTCCTCATTTTCAACAGGCATGTATTTGAATATTTCACAGGGAAACCTTCTGATGCATCATAGTCGGTGGAATTGATGGACAGAGGGAAGGACACAAGGGAGGATGCCCCACCTATCAGCCTATCAGCCACCCATCCTCCATCACCTGACAACGAATAACGCAGGGTGTCGTGCCTCAAGGGTGGAGCATCTCCTGGAGGACAAAGCCCATATATTTGAAGAGCAACAATAGGACTGAATCAAGCAACTTGAAATAGTCCATCAAGATGCAACAAGTTTCCAAAAGCATCTTCAATCTTGATTCTACAACTCTTTTCTCCTCTAAAATTCCTAGATGAAACTTCTCAACCCTCAACTCCCTAAATCGATGAAGGAGACTAGCTCTCCTCTTTCTCAAGCCTCATCTGCTTAGATGAGTGAAGGAGACTAAGTCTCCATTCTCTCAACCCTATTCCTTTTCTAAACCCTACAATATTGTCTAAACGCTACAACCTTTTGTAAACTCCGCACCTTTTTTCGGGGGTGTGGGAAAGATTTAATGCTTATGGTTACAGACTAGTCCTGAAAACAATTGATGGGAATTCAAGGGCATTCAAAATTTGGCATTGCCCTGTGCACTGAAGCTCTGCTCCAAAACTGAGTAGCAAAGAGTTGCAGATTTCAATATTCCCATGGCTACCCTTTTCTCATGGAGTATCTAGTTTGCATTGCAACTTTCATTGGAAGGCTTCCTCTCACTAGACGGCAGAAGGGTTATGTGCCATGACTGCAAAAATAAATTTAAAAAAGGCAAGGTCGTTCGAAAGCTAATTGATAAGGCCATTAGTAAAAATAGCACCAAGGTCCATAAGGCTTCAAATACAGAGGAGGACGTCCATAACACTAAAGAAGATCAATCCTTAAACAATGCAAAGCGCTGCAAGTTTGGTATCTTCCCATGGAGTATCTAGTTTGAATTGCAACTTTCATTGGAAGGCTTCCTCTCACTAAAGAGCAGAAGGGCCATGTGCCATGATTGCAAAAAAAATGGAGACGAGGCAAGATGATTAGGAACCTAATGGGTAACGCCATTAGGAAAAATAGCTCCAAGGTCCGTAAGGGGCTACAGAGGAGGACATCCCATAACAAAACAAGAAGATCAACAATGCCAAACAGTCTACCATGTTCTACTCCTGTAAACGGTTGCAGCATATCAATATACTATATGGAGGGTGTGAGCTTATCAATGCTATAAAGATTCAGGGTTGAGAGAAATTTTGATGCTTGAGTCACTACACACAGATAAACCTTGCAGAAAAGAGAGCCGGAACGGGCTCCCGGATCACCCTAACACCAGAGTTTTGAAAGCATCTTAAACACTCTTTGACAGGCACAAACTAAAGAAGAATTCAAAAAGCGCCCAAAATAATTCAGTCTGAAAGAGTCAAATAAATTCAAAATCCTTGCGTACTTAAGTTCTAGCATTTAGGGAAACTTCCAATTCATCTTTTTCACGCAGCTATCCTTTGTCCCTCCTTTTTTCTAGAAAAAAAGCACCTTCTATTAAAAGCTTAAAAACAATACAAAAAAGGTTGTCCTTTATCTTTGGTTGTAGCTTTAGCTTGCTTTGTAGCCTTCTCAGGTTTCGGGAATTCTCCTAAGCCGACCTAGGGTGGAATTCGAGAATAACTGTGGACAACAGGAGCATAAACGTAATCCCCCCAGTCACAGCATTGCAAAGAAGCTTAGGTAGTGAGTTATCACACAAATAATTACTTTAATTTAAAAACACAATTTTAGGAATTTCAATGAGATTCTTTACATAAAATGAAATTACAAAACCATGCAATCAAACAAAAATAGGAGTGAGGTCCAGAGAGGACAGTAGACCAGAGCCAAGTTGAATCAAGGGCGCATTCCCACCAAGGCTAATCCCTAGTATATTTTCTTCATTACTGCAAGGAAGATACAAAAATTTTATCCCACTCTTGAACGAAACTTCTATGAACCGTACGTGCTCAAGCACAGTTCAATAATGACTACAATGATAGCAGCGATCCCCACATAGAATGATAGCAGTAATCCCCACATAGAATGATAACACAGTCCAATAATGACTATACAAGGATAGCTGCGAGCCCACATAGAATCTATCCAAAGTATTAAAAGTTTGAAGGACAAAAGAGCACCCAAAACAAAACTCTGCGTAGACCTCCAAAAACTGTAGAGTCAAACCTCTCCTAGCAATGTGTTGGAGAATCTAAGCATCTCTCAACATTAGCTCTGAATCTAGACCCGAGTCCACAAACTGTTGCTCAGTCTCTTGCTCACTCAGTAACTTAGGGAGGAACCTATGTCAGCTTCCCTTCTGCACCTCTTGAACTGCTCACCTTCTGAGGATCTGAAGGGCTGATTGCAGCATACAAAGTTCTCAGCTGCCCCCCAACACAGGCCTTATATAGGGCCTGGAATGCCCCATAAATTGGATGACTACCAGTCTTCCTGCCAAACAGGATTAAGACTGGCTGACCCTGCTGCCGACTAGTCTGTTGGCTGGTCAACTGGGCTAGGTGCTAATAAAACCCCTTTGCCCCGTTCAGATGGGCTTTGCATAAGCAATTCTGCCCACAAGCAGGCCTTAATTGCAGGCCTATGTGCAGCCCCCCATTCCCCTCCAAAGAGTCCCAATCTGGGCTCCTGTCCCCCCCACTGCAATGGATGGCCAAAACATGGCCGTCTTATGGATGGATCTGCCCCTGTTGATGGATTCACATTGAATCCAAGAAGGATCTGTTTGCTGCTGCCCATAGGGCAGCCTTTTCATACCCCTCCATAAACCCCCTAAGAATCTAAAAGAGTCATTCTCCCATGCTCTCCTCATTTGGGGGCTTACAAATTGGAAGTTGACCGTTCCTTTCAAACGTCCCCCCAACGAGCCATTGTGAGCCAAAGTGCATCTGTGTTGTTAGGTCTATTCCTGGATCTTCAATCCAATGGCTTCACATGTGCCAACTCCAATCTTGTGGAGATGCAAGGACAATTACCCTATCTCAAAGATGAAGCTGCGGAGTCGCATACTAAAAAGAAGTTGTGAAAGGTGATTGCATTAGGGGATTTGAAATCCGAGGACACTTTAGATGCGACAGGAAAGGTAACAATACATGCAGATTTAGATGAGGTGAAAGAGTGGGAGGAAAAGGATGCAGAGGTGCAATCAATGATCATCGAAACATAGCAGATGCAGAGATCTCGCAAATTCAGTTGGCGGATATTTCGAAGGAGAGGACTTGTAAGAAGCAAATAATACTATAACGATCCTCAACCTCCAAAATAAATTGTTCACCATGAGGATGGAGAGGGAGATGTCATGCATGCCTACCTCATAAAAGTAAAGGTGATGAGAGATCAACAACGAGCAGTTGGTCAAAAGGTGGACCCAGTATAGTTGCCTATGCTCTCATTAGAATATGTTGCCGAAGGGATACAAAACCTTTATGACGAGCATTACGACTTCTGAAAGATTAGAGTCGCTCCCGAGGCACGAAGAAGAAGCAATGCTTCTACTGCTTACCCATCCTCCAAGCTGATTCACAGGTAAGGTTGACGCCCATCTTTTCAAATAGAGCTTTGGCATCTGACATGGGGGTATCATCTACTGTCAGGCCTCTTACCAGTACATTCATAGCCTTGCTGTTACGCCTTTTTTCTTCCTCCAAAGTTTCAGAGATGAGCTCTTTTTCGCGGGCTGTTATTCCTTTTTTTAACACATCCTTCTATGCAAGCATATCTGCCTTCCCCTTCGTGATTTGGTGTGCGATCTCAGCATGTTTCCCATGCATAGTGGCTTGTAAGGCTGCCATTCCCTTCTTGAGCTGTTCATTCTCAGTTTTCAGTTCATCAATCAGCTTGCATCTCGCTTCTAAGGTCCCCTTTACTTCCTTGAACTACTTCATTTTCTCTCTGATAAGGTTTAGCTCCTCTTTGATAGGTGGCTGAAGCTCCCCTTCCTCCCAATGTGCACGTGCCTTCAGCTTCTCATTCTCATATTTGAGAGTGGCAACTTGGACTTCTAGTATCTCCATTTGGGAGGTAAGAGAGTTGGTTTTCTCAGTTAGCATTCCAGCTATGTCCTTTTCCCATTTCGTTTGCATTCCCCCTTGCCATTTCTTCATGCCATCTTGTATTTGAGCACGTAGGTTTTAGAGCTCATCATTCTTGTTTTCCCCTAGTTTCTTCTGGTAGGCATTCAAGCTCAACATCCTGCAATTTACGCACCTCCTTGACTCTTGATATGCATGCTTTCATATTCTTGTCTTCAATTTTCTGTACTTTAGTCCAAATGACACTATATTTGCACTCCTTTTCACCTCTTGTTTTCTGATACAATGAGCTGCCCATTGTACCCATTTGATTTGCAAAAGGGTGCAGCAATACAATGCAATACAATACACACATTCTCATATGTACTTGCAGCTCGGAGTGGTCTTCAAGCTCACTGATTGTCCTCTCTCCTTTCACCGTTGCATTGTATGTCCTTGATTCTTATTTGTATTTGCAGCTCTAGTCCGAAGGTGTGTTGGAAAGCCCACAATGGCCTTAAGGGCTCCGCACGGGATCAGAAAACAAGAGGTGAAAAGGAGTGCAAATATAGTGTCATTTGGACTAAAGTACAGAAAATCGAAGACAAGAATATTAAAGCATGCATATCAACAGTCAAGGAGGTGTGTAAATTGCAGGATGCTGAGCTTGAATGCCTACAGAAGAAACTAGGGAAAACAAGAATGATGAACTCTCAAACCTATGTGCTCAAATACAAGATGACATGAAGAAATGGGCAAGGGGAAATACAAAGGACATAGCTCGAATGCTAAATGAAAGCCATGATGCTTAAAGACATGCTCAATGAATTGCCAAGCAACCTGTGATGCTGAATAACGGGTCTATATGTATATATATAGATCTATGTGTGTGTGTGTGTGTGTGTGTGCGTGCGTGCGCGCGTGCACGCGCCTGTTTTGTCAATCAATCCACCACAACATAGATGTTGTCCCATCCCCACTCACTAGAAGGCAATCTTGTGATGAAGTCCATTGCTATGTGCATCCATTTGCCCTATGGAATGGTAATGGCTGCAAGAGATCTGCCGGTAATTTGCTGTCCACTTTATTATATTGGCAAGGCAAGAATTCAGCAACGTACTTAACCACATCCCGCCACATGCCTTCCTAGATGAAGCTCAGTTTGATTCTCTCAAATGTCTTAGTGACACCCACATGTCCAACCATGGGAGAGGAGTGCATTTCTTGCAAAACCAGCTGTCTATATTGTGAATCTGGCACTAAATAAATCCTGTCCTTGCACCACAACAGCCCATTATGCAATTTGAATTCCAAGTGACCCTCCTCTGCAAATCCAAAAATACGGGAGCTGCCTTAGAATTCTGCATATGCTCTTCCTAAATGCCATAAATCTACTCTTGACATATGGTAGAGAGATAGCAGACAAATTGCAAGCCCACATTCCAGATAAGGCATCTGCAACCACATTTTCTGTACTCAATGTCAAAATCATAGGATTGAATTGCAGCCAACCACCTCTTTTGCTTACATGAAAAATTTGGCTAAGTGAGGGAGAATCTGAGTGTCCTATATCTGTTTCACCTTAATTTTGCTCCCGTACAAAGAGTGGTGCCATTTCTTGAAAGCATGCAAGATAGCCAACATCTCTTGATCATAAACATGGTAATTGAGTTCCTTGGCATCAAACTTCCTACTTTCAAAGGCTATTACTCAGTGTTCCTACATCAAAATAGCCCCCAATCCTTTACGACTGGCATCTGCCTCCACCATGAAAGGACATGAAAAATCAGAGCACACCAAAACAAGTGCATGAGTGAGAGCAAATTTTAGACCTTTGAAGTTGTGTTGTGCTTCTTTTGACCACATAAAAGCATCCTTTTTCAAGAGGTCAGTAACAGGAGCTGCCCTCTTGGCAAATTTGAGAATAAAGTGCCTATAGAAGGAAGCAAGACCTAAAAATCCCCTCAAAACGGTGGGGTTTTGTGACAGACGCCAGCGTCCCATCACCGGCTACACACCAGCCAGGGCAACATGACATACGGAGGATTCAGCTCTACTCCAGTCTTTTTCCTTTTCATTATCACACCCTGTTGTACTCAAAGTTTATGGCGACCCACCAAGAGTCACACCTGGGTCACGTCATGGTCACCTCAGCAACATGCCAAGTTGTTAGACCTTGGTCATACCTAGTAGCAGCGTGTTCACATGTGTTCACATCTTGGACGTGACATGGAACAGACTTGGACATGACTTGACATGGACATGACTTGGACATGACATGACTTGACATGGACATGACTTGGACATGACATGGACTTGACTTGGACATGACTTGACCTGGACATGACTTGGGTATGACGGAAGCAATACATGACTGAAGAGTGCCAAACCTCAACCTCGACTCACCATGGTCAAAGTCAATCAGACGGAAGTATTGGCGCAATGGTACACCTGTTGGTGCACATGGGAAGGAGTCCAACAGTTAAGAGGCATAGGTGGTGCACCAACCCTCTCAACCAACTAGTGCCAGGAGTGCAGGAGAACACATGGAGCACGGGATTCACTGACCCAGGACAGGCTGGAGTGTTGCGGAAGCCATCAAGGACAGAGCGGCCCACAAACGGTGGAATGGCTAAGGATGGCTAAGGGTGCAAGAAGACATCCAATAGGAAGAAGGTGTGGAGATTGGTAGCGGGGAGGGGAGCAGAGGAGGAGGAGGTGAAGAAGGGGAAAGGGGGAAGGGAGGGGGACTTTTCTGGAGGGGCGAGAGACGGGAGTGAAGGAGTGAGAGGCTAGAGTCAAGAGCTCGCCTCGTGTGTATCTTCTGGGAGTGTATCAATCATCTTGCTTTCTAATGAGTTATGCTACTTCCCATCTCTGCTCGCTACTCTAAAATCTCTTTTCGTTGTGTTCTCCTCCCCTCCTCTCCCTTCACCTGGTACAACGGACCTGTGTCATGTGGTTGAAGTTCTTTGCTGTTCATGTCGAGGGATGGCTTTCATGATGTTGTTCCGCTTTGGTCTTCTTCTTGCTCACATCACTTCAGCACTTGTACCGCTTGCACATAGTTGACACCATCTACCGCTTGCACATAGTTGACACCATCGACAAGCACTCACCTACGTACCATCAGTGACACTTATGGCACGTCTTACTCGCTTCTCACACCAGTGGCCCTAGGCCTCCGGTAATACTTCCGGAAGTGTTAGGAAACCCCCCCCCCCCCTCAGACAGTTTAACACATAGTTGACACCATCTACCGCTTGCACATAGTTGACACCATCGACAAGCACTCACCTACGTACCATCAGTGACACTTATGGCACGTCTTACTCGCTTCTCGCACCAGTGGCCCTAGGCCTCCGGTAATACTTCCGGAAGTGTTAGGAAAGCCCCCTCGATGGTGTCAACTATGTGCAAGCGGTAGATGGTGTCAACTATGTGCAAGCGGTACAAGTGCTGAGTGATGTGAGCAAGAAGAAGACCAAAGCGGAACAACATCATGAATGCCATCCCTCGACATGAACAGCAAAGAACTTCAACCACATGACACAGGTCCGTTGTACCAGGTGAAGGGAGAGGAGGGGAGGAGAACACAACGAAAAGAGATTTTAGAGTAGCGAGCAGAGATGGGAAGTAGCATAACTCATTAGAAAGCAAGATGACTGATACACTCCCAGAAGATACACACGAGGCGAGCTCTTGACTCTAGCCTCTCACTCCTTCACTCCCGCCTCTCGCCCCTCCAGAAAAGTCCCCCTCCCTTCCCCCTTTCCCCTTCTTCACCTCCTCCTCCTCTGCTCCCCTCCCCGCTACCAATCTCCACACCTTCTTCCTATTGGATGTCTTCTTGCACCCTTAGCCATCCTTAGCCATTCCACCGTTTGTGGGCCGCTCTGTCCTTGATGGCTTCCGCAACACTCCAGCCTGTCCTAGGTCAGTGAATCCCGTGCTCCATGTGTTCTCCTGCGCTCCTGACACTAGTTGGTTGAGAGGGTTGGTGCACCACCTATGCCTCTTAACTGTTGGACTCCTTCCCATGTGCACCAACAGGTGTACCATTGCGCCAATACTTCCCTCTGATTGACTTTGACCATGGTGAGTCGAGGTTGAGGTTTGGCACTCTTCAGTCATATATTGCTTCCGTCATACCCAAGTCATGTCCAGGTCAAGTCATGTCCAAGTCAAGTCCATGTCATGTCCAAGTCATGTCCATGTCAAGTCATGTCCAAGTCTGTTCCATGTCACGTCCAAGATGTGAACACATGTGAACACGCTGCGACTAGGTATGACCAAGGTCTAACAACTTGGCATGTTGCTGAGGTGACCATGACGTGACCCAGGTGTGACTCTTGGTGGGTCGCCATAAACTTTGAGTACAACAGATCCCCCGCCACTATCATTCACCGTCCCGGTGAATGACCTAGGATCTTGTGAGAGAAAGTTAAGTGTAAATTACAAATAAGAAAGTGACCTTGGGGTTGACATCCCAAAACTGAAAAGAAAGGGCTCATGGCCTTACAACTGTAAAACTGAAAAAAAAACTGGCTCATGGCCATACAACTCCAAATTCCTTATTTACATGAGAATCCAAATGTACAGAGTTCGCAAAAAGAAATGCCGAACTAAAAGATCCAGGAGCTACTGCTTGCTGGATGAAAGTCAGGGAGGGGGAGGGGGTGGGTGTGGTGGGTGTGCTGATGTTCCGGGGCTGGTCCTTGCCTCTTCCTCAACTGTGTCCATGAGGTTGCGGATGTCCTCGTATTTGGATTTATACCTGTGGTAGCCAGACCTGTAATGTTCACATCGAGATTTGAGAGCAGCATTTTCATCTTGCAACCGATGGAAGTTGTCCTGCAACTTGGAATGTGAAACTTGGAGATGGTCTTCCGTCTCGCGAATCTGCTTCATTTGACTCCGCACCACCTCCACCTGTTGATCCACAGTATGCTTATCCGCAGCCAGTGAGGTGTATCTGTCCTGTAGGGCGGCAAGCTCCCGCTGGATTTGAGCCTGTTGGGCTGAATGATTGTCCTCCAAAACTTTTCTGGTGGCTGTCCACTCTGCCTCCTTTGCTACAAGACATTGCTGAAACTCGTCGTGATGAGTTTTCCACGCAGCCTCCCTTGCCTGTAGAATTGCTCCCCACTCCGCTTCTTTCATTTGCAATGTTGTATCCCATTCTTTATGCATGCTGGCTACCTGCTTCTCATGTTCCAAGCGGAGGTGTTGCTTCTGTGACAGAAGCTTGCAAACCTGACCCGTAGTATTAAAGAGGGAGGCACCCATCTGAATGAAGCTGTCATCTATAATGCGCTGAGCCATATGAAGGGACCTTTTAACCCATGCATACCTGTCCCGATAGGTCATTCGGTCAGCCATGTCAATAAGTTCGCCATATTCCTCGAAGGCTGCTTTCATCCCCTCTTGCTCTGGGTCCTCGAGAGCTGCCACTGGAGCCAGTGTGTCGATGTCTAGGTAACAGCTTGGAGCTTGGGATACCTTCTTGTTGGAAGCGATTGTCTCTTGCAAGGGAAGTGTGAAAATTTGGTCCAGGTCCTCCTCCTCCATGCAAACAGGAGACCGCTTCCGCTTTAATGCATACAGCAGCCGTTTGTGTTCCTGGCTCTGTTCCTCTATCTGGGCCTCATGGGTGAATAGATCTCCTGAGGAGGTTGCGAAGTAGGTATCCAACATATCATTTTGAGGAAGTGGAGGACAATCCGCTGGAAAAGGTATCTTACCCCCAGCAAAAATAACCTCGCCAGGTCGAGTTTCCAGTAAGTCCTGTTCAGCAACCTCCATACTTGGTTCAGGGGTCAGTCGTCGAGACACCCGGGGTGGTGTCTTCGCATCACCAGTGGCTCCCAAAGTAAGATTCAAGTTCAATAACCTGTGTCGTTCTGATGCCTCTCCATCAAGAGATTCCAAGGCAGAGGTGCCTACTGCCGTAACTTCTGTAGAGGGATCCCCCTGAGTTGGGGGGTTAATGTGCATATCTTTGCACCCTACTGACCCTGATGAGATGATCGGAGGGGAAATGGTCATGACTGCGGGTGAGGTAAGTGGTAATGTCCTGCCATGGTGGGTGAGACCTGAGGAGGGCAGGGGAGTGACCGGAAGAACATCATCAGGGAAATCAAAATCTGCCTCGAAGGGGATGGATGGAGAGGCGACTCCTGCATGAGCAACTGATGGCAAAGCTCCAGAGGCTGGCCCAAGAGGGAATGGCTCAGAAACCTGTGCTACAGATGTGGGTGGAGCAAGAGTGGGAATGGGGACTGGAGATGCAAATGTGGGGGGAGCAAGAGTGGGAATGGGGACTGGAGATGTAGATGTGGGGGGAGCAAGAGTGGGAATGGGGACTGGAGAGGAAGAGAGGACAAAGACTGATGCAGCAGAGGCCGAGGATGCTGGGGCCGCACGAAGGGCCAGTGGAGCTGATCTCAAGTGGGGGATCATAGGAGCGGAGGGTGGGCGGTGAGGAGAAGATGAAGTATGTGAAGGTGGAGGAAAAAGTGCAGGCGTTGCAGCCCGCCACTGGTGCAAGAGGTAGGTGAGGTGAGGTCCACAAGTACAGGTGCGTGTGCTTCGGCGTGTGCGATTTCGAACAGTGGCCCGGAATGTTGAATAAAAGAGGGATGCAAAATCATACTGAGTGATGGTGAAGAGAGCATTGAGAGCAGGACGGATACCTTTCGTGATGTAGTAATGCCCGGGTGCTGAATAGAAGCGAGTGAAGAAGTAGCGTGTGATCACTGCTTCTCTGCTTCCACCTTCCATAAAGCTCCTGCGTGGTCACCGCGTCGGCAAAGGTGTCGTGCATAACCCAGCCAAAATGGGAGCCCAAGTCCCTGACAATCGGCCGCAGCTCAGTAGCAAGCCCTGGAAAAACTAGTGTCACTGGGTGGCGAGGTATACGGAACCGAACATCGAAATCCGCTGCGCTGAAACCACGGTACCACGGGACTATCATGATGATCTTCCCATCCACCGATGTGGGGGAACCGGCAATCAGGTTGCTCGCAGCTTTCTCACTGGAGAGTTTGAGCCAGAAGATGCCCCTTCCCATAAGGGCCACCTCCTCAATATGGCCATCCTCTAGCAGGAGAGTGGACTGGAGCCAGTCCCTGATGGTAGACTTGGAGGGGGAGTGTCCAATGACTCTACCGTAAACAGAGGTACGAGCAAAGTCAATGGCTACCTCCTGAACACGGGATGATTGTTGCTCTGTCAGGATAACGCGGTACGCATCTGGAGAGGGAGGGTCCGACTGGGCCTCCGGATCCGGGCAGGGGGCCACCATACCGCCAAGACTAACTGCAAGCTTCCGATGAGGAAAAACAGGCTGCCACCCAAGAAGGGGATGAAGCGGGAGGTGGAGCCTGGGGGTGAGGCGGGCGAGGCGAAGTGAGGGGACGGGGGGGTCGAAGCGGAGGGCGGGGTGAAGGCTGCGGGGTGCGGGGAGTACGGAAGGGCGCGGGAGGGCGGGGGGGGGGGGGGCGAGGTTGGAATGGCGGGGGTGGAGGGGTGCAGCGGGGGGCGGGGAGAGCGGAATGAGGCGGGGGCGGGTGAAGCGAGGGGGTGAAAGAGCAGCGAGGGGGCGGGTTGGAGCGGGGTGGATGGCGAGGGAGCAGCGAGGGGCGGGTTGGAGCGGAGGCGAGGCGAGGGCGAGGCGGGCTGGAGCGAAGGGGGCGGGTTGGAGCGGAGGCGAGGGGGTGGGTTGGAGCGGAGGCGAGGCGAGGGCGAGGCGGGTTGGAGCGGAGGGGGCGGGTTGGAGCGGCGGCGAGGGGCGGGTTGGAGCGGGGGCGAGGGGCGGGTTGGAGTGGCGGCGAGGGGGCGGGTAGGAGCGAGGGGGCGGGATGGAGCGGAGGCAAGGGGCGGGTTGGAGCGAGGGGGCGGGTTGGAGCGGAGGTGAGGCGAGGGGCAGCGAGGTGGCCGGCGGGGGGGGGGGAGGGGGGACGGGGGTCGAGGGCGGAGGGGAGGGGTGGAGGTGGTCGCGGCGAGGGGGGAGCTAGGGGGAGGTAGGGGCTAACGGCGAGGGGGGGGAGGGGAAGCTCGCAGGAGCGCTATTCGCGATTAAATATTCCTTCTTGAGTTGCTGCCATGCCTGTGAGCCCTCTTCTCTCGGAAGTTGGGCGGTTTGAGCGGGTGTTGAGGCGAAACTTAACTGGGACCGTTCCATCTTCACCGCTTCCCTCAGAAATTCTTGTAGTGAGGCATGCTCAGGAAGTTTGTCAACCAGCCTTATAGCAATGGTGGAGGGTAAAGCCTTCAAAAACCACCCCTTCATGACGGCGTCATTGGGTGGCACCGACATCTTTGCCGCCAAGACCCTCATCCTTGTGTACATCTCAGAGATGCTCTCTCCAGGCTTCATGGTGTCAGTGGATAACTCTTGGACAATCATGTGTTCGAATTTTTCCAACTTGAAAGTGCGTAAGAATTCCTCCCTTAGGTCTGTCCACGTCTGGAAGTGGTCCGGAGGAAATTGACTGTACCATACATCCGCGGCATCCTCCAATGACGAGGGAAAGATGTGAAGGAACGCATGCTCATTCTCCACACCTTTAGGTCTACATGCTGTGAGGAACTTCCTCACATGAGCTTCCGCATCTTCATGGAGGTGGCCTTTGAACTTTTGAGTCTTCACGTGGACCTTGTTGAGTAGCTCGAGAAGTCTAGCTCTATCTGGAGGACTGAGAACGGCCATCCCCACCCGAGAGGTTGGAGAGGGGGCCATCCCCACCCGAGAGGTTGGAGAGGATGCAAGAGTTGGAGGGAGTCCCGATGGGGCTGTAATGAGTGCTGGTGCTCCCGAAGAGGAGACCACCCCGACAACTCCTCCTGTGGAGGACCACAATGGAGAAGTCACTACTGATGTAGTCATAGAGGAAGTGTACCCAGATGGTAGGGCGTAAGTGGGGGGTCTCGGTGTTGCAGAGGGAAAGGGTGAGAACATGGAAGATGTGGGGGTGAAAGAGGATGGGAGAGCATTTGGGAAAGAGAGGGACGGAGTTGAAGTCATGGATGAGTAAGCGGAAGGGAAGGAAGAAGGTGGTGGAAAAGGCAACACCGGTGTGGATGGAAAGGGAGATGAAACCATCATGGCAGGTAAAGGCATGGCCAGAGCAAAAGTACCCCCCAATGGAATAGATGTAGAAGGATTAGCTAGGAGCCCGGAGCTATGCATAACAGATGAGGTAGCAGCTTGTCCACAAGAGGTTGAGGCGGGAGCAGATGGAGTCACCACTCCGGTAGAAGAGGTGGTTGATGAAGACATCGTTGCAGGAGGAGGAGAGGGGCTGCCTTGACCTTGATGAGTCCCTGAGGAGTCCTCGTCCTTAGTACCCTCTTCTTTCACCTGTTCTCCGCTTTGCACTTCTTCTTCTCCGGAGTCCGGATCTGACCACCAGGGTTCCTGTTGGCCCAAGTCAATGAGAGTGTCGATGAAGTTACTTGCTCTGGCTACTGCTCCAATGGGCTCACTTTGTGCTCGAGTTGAGGACTTCGCAAACTTACGTCGCACGTAATGCTTCTTGTACCTAGTTTGGTCTGCCGGAAGTCTTTTCTCCACTCTCCTCAAGTACCTCCTAGTTCTCTCACTAGCTCCTTCAAATGTTTCAGAACTACTCGGCATAAGACCTCTCTCTAGGACCCTAGATCACCACTTCACTCATGCTACTCAACACCAGCAGTGTCCCACCGTGATCGCCATAAACTGTCTGAGGGGGGGGGTTTCCTAACACTTCCGGAAGTATTACCGGAGGCCTAGGGCCACTGGTGCGAGAAGCGAGTAAGACGTGCCATAAGTGTCACTGATGGTACGTAGGTGAGTGCTTGTCGATGGTGTCAACTATGTGCAAGCGGTAGAGATGGTGTCAACTATGTGCAAGCGGTACAAGTGCTGAAGTGATGTGAGCAAGAAGAAGACCAAAGCGGAACAACATCATGAAAGCCATCCCTCGACATGAACAGCAAAGAACTTCAACCACATGACACAGGTCCGTTGTACCAGGTGAAGGGAGAGGAGGGGAGGAGAACACAACGAAAAGAGATTTTAGAGTAGCGAGCAGAGATGGGAAGTAGCATAACTCATTAGAAAGCAAGATGACTGATACACTCCCAGAAGATACACACGAGGCGAGCTCTTGACTCTAGCCTCTCACTCCTTCACTCCCGCCTCTCGCCCCTCCAGAAAAGTCCCCCTCCCTTCCCCCTTTCCCCTTCTTCACCTCCTCCTCCTCTGCTCCCCTCCCCGCTACCAATCTCCACAACTTCTTCCTATTGGATGTCTTCTTGCACCCTTAGCCATCCTTAGCCATTCCACCGTTTGTGGGCCGCTCTGTCCTTGATGGCTTCCGCAACACTCCAACCTGTCCTGGGTCAGTGAATCTCGTGCTCCATGTGTTCTCCTGCGCTCCTGACACTAGTTGGTTGAGAGGGTTGGTGCACCACCTATGCCTCTTAACTGTTGGACTCCTTCCCATGTGCACCAACAGGTGTACCATTGCGCCAATACTTCCCTCTGATTGACTTTGACCATGGTGAGTCGAGGTTGAGGTTTGGCACTCTTCAGTCATGTATTGCTTCCGTCATACCCAAGTCATGTCCAGGTCAAGTCATGTCCAAGTCAAGTCCATGTCATGTCCAAGTCATGTCATGTCCAAGTCATGTCCATGTCAAGTCATGTCCAAGTCTGTTCCATGTCACGTCCAAGATGTGAACACATGTGAACACGCTGCGACTAGGTATGACCAAGGTCTAACAACTTGGCATGTTGCTGAGGTAACCATGACGTGACCCAGGTGTGACTCTTGGTGGGTCGCCATAAACTTTGAGTACAACACACCCAAATGTATTTGACTATGTATGATCAGACTTAGGACTCAACACGGGTGATGATGCTCGTTTAGTAGCTCCACCCTTACTGTGGTTTGTATTGAAGAGTCACGTAGACAAAAGAGAGCACGTACAAGGTACAAGGGTCGATGAGAAACGCCGTCACGTCAAACTAGGATAATAGAAAAGAAAGAGTACAAATTACTTGTACCTAGACCTAGGACTAAGTATCCTAGGTGTCACATAGGACTAAGTGTCCTATGTGGCCTAAAAGGCACTAACACTACAAGAGTATATATTTATGCCTACAAGGCACATACCATGGCCTATAGGGCATCACTAGAACTACCAGGAGATGGCCTACAAACCCCCCTCCATGGGATGGGCTGAAGTACTCTGGAGACGTCTCAGAATACCTGGTATTTTCTGGTCATGGTGGCACATGTTCATCCAAAAGGATATAGCCACCTATGAATATACAAGGGATGTCAGATCATGTAACAAAGGGAACCAAGTGTAAAGCCTGTCGAAAGACTTCGAACTTGGGACGAGGAAGTGTCTTTGTAAACATATCTGCTATGTTGTCCTCTGTGGGAAGATAGGATAACTCTATGTCTCCTGCTGACAACCGCTCCCGAACATAATGATAATGAACTTCAATATGCTTGGTATGTGCACGAAACACTGGGTTACGCGCAATGGCCAAAGCACTCTGGCTGTCAGTGTAGACAATAGTGGAGGATGTCTGGCAAATACCAAGATTTGTAAGTAATTGTCGAAGCCAAACACACTCTACTGTAGCGGTGAAAGCTGTCCTGTACTCAGCCTCACAGCTAGATGTGGAAACTGTTGGTTGCTTCTTGCTGAGCCAAGAGAGACATGAATTGCCAAGCAAAAAACAATTGCCAGTATGTGACACTCTGGTGTCGGAACATCCTACCCAGTCACTATCCGTGTAAGCATGCATGGTAAGTGAACCCTGATCACCATAGAATAGGGCTAAATCCTGAGTGCCTCTGAGATATCTGAAGACTCTCTTCACTGCCTGCCAATGCTGTGAACTGGGCATGTGCATGAATCTACTGAGCTGAGATACTGCATACTATAAGTCAGGTCTGGTGTGACATAAAATAAATAAGGCATCCAACAGCCTACTGATAAAGAGTGATATCACATGGTGGGCTCCCGTCATGAGCTGAGAATTTGAAGCCAAGGTCCACTGGAGTAGAGATTGGCTTGCAATCCTCAAACTGAAAACGATCAAGGAGCTGTCCAATATACTTGGACTAAGACATCATGATACCCCCCTCAACATGAGCAAACTGAATGCCCAAATAATAATGGAGCTGTCCCATGTCTGACATGTCAAAAATCTGCTGCAAATCAGCCTTGAAAGCTGCAATTTATTGAGTATCTGGGCCCGTGATGAGCATATCATCCACGTATAAAATCAGCACTAAAAAATCAGATCCACTCCCACGGACATAAAGAGTGGGTTCTGTGGGACTATTCTGAAAACCAAGGGATAGTAAGTGTGCATGAATTTTGGCATACCATGCCGCCCTGGGTGCCTGCTTCAAACCATAAAAGGCTTTTCTAAGCCGGCATACCTTAGTTTCAGAATTAACAACCTCAAAGCCACGTGGTTGTGTGACATATACTTCTTCCTACAGATCCCCATGAAGAAAAGCAGTCTTGATGTCAAGTTGGTGCACTTGCCAATGATGATGGGCTGCATTGGCAATGACACATCTAATGGTAGTAATCTTGGATGTGGGAGCAAATGCCTCCTCAAAGTCAATGCCTTGTTGTTGGGCATACCCTTTTGCAACAAGACGGGCTTTGTATCGATCTATGCTGCCATCAGATTTCCTTTTTAATTTGTAGACCCACCGGGTTCCAATGGCATGCTTGCCGGGAGGGAGATCTACTAATTCCCATGTGTCATTTTTAGCAATGGAATGTAACTCAGCTTTCATTGCATCCATCCACTCTTTGTTGTCAAAAGCATCTTTATGGCACAGAGGCTCCTGATTGCAAGCTGTAGCAAGGAGTGCAAACTCAAGAAAGTGACGATGCTGTCTATTCCCTGACCTTGTCCGGGCAGCAAAAGGCTGATCTTGTTTGCTGTCCCTCAATGTATCAAGAAGCCATCTGGGAACTTGCCTTTGTTGTCTATTGACAGCTCTTTCTTTAATGACTGCATCATGAATAGTGGAATCATTTTGTGCTGGAAGAGAAACCTGTAAATCAGCATGAGGTAGTGGCTGATTATTACTTGGTGGAGAGCCTGCAGGAGGCTCATGTTGCTAGTCAAAGTCCTCTTCTGAGGATGGCAGAGGTAACCAAGATTCAAAGGCATCAAACATGTCAACATCTGGCTTAGCTTTGCAGTCCACAAGAGGAGAAGCTGAATGTTCAGCAAAGATTACATCTCTACTGACAATAATCTTCCCAGTATTTGGTTAGTATAACCGATACCCTCTACTCTCCTGGCTGTAACCAATAAATATGCATTTTCATCAAGCTTATGTCTCAGCTGAGATGGTACATGAACATATGCAAGAGACCCTAAAACTCTCATGTGTGAAAGTGAAGGATTCCTGCCTTTCCATGCTTCATAAGGTGTAACAGTCTGCAATGCCAGGTAGATGATCTATTCAGCACATAGTTGGCACACATCACTGCATCAAGCCAAAATTTATTGGGCAAAGACTTGGCCTTAAGCATGCATCTGGCCATCTCCATTGTGGACCTGTTTTTCCTTTCAGTAACAGGATTCTGCTGAGGAGTGTAAGGAGTAGTACATAAGTGAATAATGCCCCGTGAAGACAAAAATGCATCAAACTCCTTTGACAATTACTCTCCCCCCCTATCTGTGTTGAGGGTGACAAGCTTGCATCCTGATTTATTCTCAACCATATTCAGCCATCTCTGAAAGCATAATAAAACTTCAGATTTGGCTTTTAAAGAATATATCCCGCAATATCTTGTGAAATCATCAATGAGAGTCATGAAATACTTGTACCCCCCAATGGCATTTGTCCTCATTGGGCCACAGACATCACTGTGCACTAGCTGCAATTTCCTTTGTGAGAGGTTTGGACAATTCTTTTGGAAAGGAAATCGATGCATCTTACCCAAAAGGCAACCCTCACACACATGTTTGGAAACTGTGTGAGTTTGAGGTACATCATTTGCCATCTGCTGCTTTGCAAGAGCTCTATAATTAAGATGGCCCATTCTCTCATGCCAAAGATGAGTTTCAGCAAACTGTAAATCTGAAATAGCCAATGCTTCAATAGAAAGTGTGCAGCTGAGTGATGATCAAGGTGATAAAGCCCTTTTTGCAAAGTGCCAGTGAGAACTATGGCATTGTCATCACGAAGATCATAAACTAGGCATCTGTAGCCATCAAAAATAACTCTGAAACCTGAAGTGGCAATTGCTGAAATTGAAATCAAGTTGACTTCAATTCCAGGCACAAAAAGAACATTTGTCAGAGTGACAGGATGGCTTGAAATGGATGTGAGCTGCACATCTCCAATTCCTTTTACAGCATATGAAGTATTATTAGCACATGTGACAGTCCCCCCTCGAGGTGCATCAGCTAAAGAATGAAACAACTGTCTACAAGTTGTGACATGCTTGGAAGAACCACTATCAAAGTACCACGACTAAACATCATTAGCAGTAAAGAATGCATCAGCTTTGGAGGGATCAAATAAGCAATGGACAGCCCATGCCCAATCATCCTGAAGAGCATGTGCATGTGAAGCATCTACTGGCTCATGGGATTCAATAGCATGTGAGGCATTAACTGTCAATCCTGCTTTCTTTTTCTTCGAAGCAATGCGCTTCCTGCATTCTGAAATGTCATGTCTAGGCTTGCGACAATAGTTGCATCTTTTCTTCTTTGACTTATCTGCTGTATTTTTAGATGCATGGGAGGAATTGCAGCTGCTATGCGCAGGTTTTGGCTTACCCATAGGCTTGGAAGCCTTGCCTCTTCCTGTCTGTTGTGAAGCAAATGCATGATCATGAATAATGGCTTGTCTATTAGCTCTACTTTGCTCTTCCTGCAAAAGCAAAGTAACTAGCTGATCAAAATAATAGTGGTCTGGATTACCCATGGCCACTAATCGAAGGGTTGTAGCAAACCCTTGATATGCATCTAGCAGTCCATTCAATGTGGTACTGACAAGCTGTGAATTTGGCACCACCTCATCAATGTTGGCAAGTTGTTCCATGAGGTCCTTGACCTTTGTCAAGTATGCATCCATAGAGTCACCTTCATTCATACTGACTTCCTATAATTGCCTTCTCAAATATGCAACACGTGCTTCATTGCGAATCTGATAGAGAGAAGCCAATTTGTCCCAAGCATCCTTTGTTGTCCTCCAAGACTAGATGTGTGGAATAATGATTCTCTTGCATGATAAAGCAATACATGAATGTGCATTTGCATCTCTTGCATCCCATCTTGTCTGTTCCTGAGTTGGAAGAGTAGTAGTAGGAGTGCTAGAGGATGAGGCAT
This sequence comes from Dipteris shenzhenensis, assembly GCF_047967505.1. Classification (NCBI taxonomy): domain Eukaryota; kingdom Viridiplantae; phylum Streptophyta; class Polypodiopsida; order Gleicheniales; family Dipteridaceae; genus Dipteris; species Dipteris shenzhenensis. The sequence continues at coordinate 31,769,317 of NC_141606.1, read as the reverse complement.
CAGGAGGAGTACCCCCTGCAGAGGGACCAACAGTAGAGGCAACCACTGTAGCATTGGCTGGCCTCAGATCAACCCTGGAAACAATATTCCACAAATGCTTTCCAACTAGAATATGTTTCATAAGATAAGACCACATCGGATAGTTGATGCCATCCAACTTATCATCTTCACGAAGAACGCCAAATAGATCTTGATTGTTCCTAGCCATAGCAAATGTGATACCCTGAAAGAGACCTGAAAACCCAAAAGCCTCAAGGCTATCACTGCAAAAGCTGGTTGTCGAAAAATGACAGCAAATATCTGCAAATTTCCAACCCAAATCAAAGGGCAAATGCAGATCTGACCCAAATGTGACTGTGGCAAGCAATGTTCACTACAAAAACACCAAATTTGGCAAAAGACCCAAATTTAATGAGGGCAAATAGGCCAAAAAGAGGGCAAATGCAGAAAAGCCCTAAATTTTGCTGAAATTTTTTCAAATGTGACCCAATGTATAGCCTCAAAGCTTGAAACTGCAAAAATATGAGTTACTGTCCCAAACACCAGTTGAAATTGAGCTCCCAACACAAAAGCCCCAAATTTTGTTGACCTGAGTGATGACATGGCACAATGTGACAATCTTGAACCTGAAATTAACTGAAAACTTCAATTTTTGGAAGGATTTCAGTTGTCAACCTTGTCCAAAGTATTGTATTGACAGGTTGAAGGTCCAGATGTCAAAAGCCCTAAATTTTTCTGTTGGAAATTAGGGTTTGACAGTAAAAACTGTCAAAAACAGTAAAATAATGCAAATGTTGCTTGTGAATCAGCTTCTGGTCCTTTGAGATTAGGACTGAGACTCAAAAGGCCTCTGTAGGTAGAGTATAACAAACCACGAAGCTGCTGCAGCAGGTTGAAGTGCAAAAGACAGCTGGAGTGTAGCTGGAACAGCCCTTAGACACCTCAAACTTAGTGTGTGGCTGGAGTATCTCCTTTGGAGGGCTATGAACAGGTCGCGATAGCAGAACGTCTTCAGCAGATGACTGTGGAGAGGTCACGGGAGCTAGGCGCCTGGATCTAGGTCTGGTTAAAGTCGCAGGAGCTAGGCATCTGGAACAGCAGTACAAAGGTGATGACAGATGGTCACGGGTACTATGGAGGACCTCGAAAATGCTGCAGCTGAAGCCTACAAGCAGTCACCTCAGTCTGGGAACAGCAATGAGGCGATTTGTGGCGACGGAAAAACATTGGAAGCCTTGGACAGCAGCTGGAGGAAACGTACGGGATCCGTACGTATCTGTACGGACGTCTGTACAGTTGTACAGGCAGTATGGAAAAGAGGCGCAGGCAGCAGAACTAGGCTCTGATAGCACTGAAGGGTCACATAGACAAAAGAGAGCACGTACAAGGTACAAGGGTCGATGAACTAGGATCATAGAAAAGAAAGAGTACAAAGTACTTGTACCTAGACCTAGGACTAAGTGTCCTAGGTGTCACATAGGACTAAGTGTCCTATGTGGCCTAAAAGGCACTAACACTACAAGTGCCTATATTTATGCCTTCAAGGCACATACCATGGCCTATAGGGCATCACTAGAACTACCACGAGATGGCCTACATGTATCAAGTTCTCTTTCAGTCTCATAGACCCATCGGTCTTCCGAAGACTCTAATAAAATTTCTTTCTTTCTTTTCACCTTTCCACCCAAATGCCATGTCTACTCACAATATGCCCCAAGTACTCAACCTCTTCTGCCATTAAAGTGCATTTGCTGGCCTTTGCATAAACCTGATGCATCCTCAGAATTTCCAACACCTGCTTCACATGCTTAATGTGATCTTGCCAATCCTTGATGTAAATGAGCATATCATCAAAGAAAACCAGCACGAATCTAAAAAGAAGTGGCTGCATTATCTTGTTCATGAGCACCTGGAAGGTGCCCGGTGCATTAGTCAATCCAAAGGCATCACCTTGAATTCATACAAGCCCCGTTCTATGCAGAAGGCCGTCTTTCACCCTGATTTGATGGTAGCCAGACCTCAAATCTACTTCGTGAAAAACTGAGCACCCTTGAGTTCATCCAACAGTCATCAATCCAGGGAATTGGAAACCTATTGTTGATAGTGGCCTTGTTAAGATCCCTGTAATCGATGCACATGCGATACAATCCATCTTTCTTCTTCACCAAAAGCACTGAGAAGGCAAAAGGAGAAGTGCTATGAGAGATGTTATTCTTCTCAAGCAATTCCCGCACCTGTACTGCCACTTCCTCCCCCTCAACTTTAGAAAGACGGTATGGGGCTTTGTTTATGGCCTTACTGCCAGGCTCCAAAACAATGGCAAGATCCACATCCCTCTCAGGATGCAATTGGGATGGCATATCAACAAATTCAAGGAGCAATTTCTGCATATCCAAGTCAACCACATCGGGAATGCTTCCTTCTGAGCTACAGATAAATTCTAGGCATAGATGGCATTCCCGTTCTTGAGCTCTCTGGCCAATTGTCTTGATGGCTGTCATGTCCCTATAAGACCACTTGCTTACCCCTATGTGCAAAGCAGAGTGTCAAGGCTGAACTCTCCCAGAGATTTCATCCAATCACAGCCCAAGACAACATCAATCGGACCCATGTCCAGTGCAAAAAGATCTCCCGCAAAATCAGTCATCAAATAGCCTGATCTTCTCGCCCGGGCAACACAGTCTACTGATCATATGCTGTCCATTGGCCACTTCCACTCTCAGACTGTGGTCTATTTCTGTAGCAATCAGCTCTACCTTCTACAAGGTCTTGGTGTTGATGAAGCTATGGGTCCTCCCACTGTCCACGAGCATGTGAATAGTCCGGCCCTTGATCTCACCCTTTAATATGATAGTCTCAACACTCCTGGCACCCATCAATGCATCACGGAAGATAGCATTTAGCGCTTGCTGAGCATCCCAATAAATCTCCTCCTCAGCCACAAGAGCATTCCCATTCGCATCATCCCGTGCATGGAATGGCATGGCAACATGATGCTCCACAAAAGAGGCTCTAGGCATACGGTGTTGTCTACCACGGAAGGGATGAATGTCAAATGTGTCACTAGCATGCATGTGAGAATCAGTAGCACCACCAAGATCAAAAGGAAACTCGGCACCTTTCATGGCCCCCGTGTCTGAGGCTTCTTCTGGCACATATGCTCCCTCCATCTCATCATGAGAGGCATCCAGGGAGTCTATAGCATCTAGCTGCAACAGTGTTGCACATCTTGCAAACATCTCGATGCTTAGGGGTTCACTTCTCACCACACTTAAAGCATGATTTGCCTTCTTCCTACTGTCCATAATTGCCTTGTATGCTGTTTGATCTCTGATTTTTCATTCCCTGCATGTCTTGCCTCCTAGCTTGGCATCAGGATATCTGTAGGGCTCAATACAGTATCAAATCTAGGGATTGGTGCTGCTGCAGATTTTTAATCATGCCGATCAGCCAATTTAGGCTTCTTTTCATAATCATGCACAGTCCCATGAGTGCTGCCCATTGCATCCTTATATCTGTTGGCATACTTAGGCACAAAGACCTCTGCAAGTTGGGCAGCTTGCTAGACCGCGCCCCCGCCACAGTGTGAGACAGCCCGACAGATGCAGATCCGATATATTTTCACAGCTCACCAAAGAGCCACCACGGTGCCGGGCTTTGGCTTCTGAGTCCAAGCTCTTGATTGAGCCATTAGATCAGTATAGATTAATACTCAACAAGGGCCTTAGCGCGCCCTTGCTCCAGCCCATTGAGGCTTATATGAGTTTCTCTTTTGTGTACTTTGTCCCATAGGCCTGCGAGGCCTCCCGCAAACGTTAATACACATCTCTCTCTCTCTCTCTCTCTCTCTCTCTCTCTCTCTCTAACATTGATGATGATGACATTGACTATGTCCTGCACAATTTTCTAACATGGGTTAGGATGCTCACTCAGTAGCTCCACCCTTTTGGTCATTGTATCAGGTTTTCTATCAGTCTCATAGACCGAGAACTACCGCACTCTTACGATTGGCCACACGTTGGCCACGATTTATGGACCAGTGCTAGAGAAAGAGATCAGCTCCTACACAAAGGCACAAGGGCAACGAGCTTTGGGATAGGCTGGGTTTCGAAGGCAACACTCTACCCTTGACCACATTTTTACTCTATGGATGCAAGGTCGAGATCCCTGAAAGTCCATGCATGCTTTGTAGACTTTCAGAAGGTAGTACCATACGTTTGTATGGTTAGGAGAATTCGGAAGATGTACATCCTAAGAGTCATGATTTGGGGTGTGATGAGTCTATATGAGTTTGTCAGAGGGAAAGTACGCACCCTAAGATGTTGGTCATAGTGGACTGAGAGTGCTATGGAAGTGAAGCAGTGATGCCCCTCCTCATTGACCCTCTTTGGGCTCTACATTGACGAGATCACGACCTTCATCATCTGCATGGGAGGTCAGGTATCACTATTGGCTGATTTAATAATACAAAATGGCATAGTCCTCATATCTTCCTCAGCGGTAGGCCTACAGAAACACCTATATGCTTTCGAGGAGTTTTGCAAGGAGAGAGACTTGACAGTCAACCTTTGGGAAAACCAAGGCCATGATTTTCAACACCCATGTGCAATACTTCATCGACACAATTTCACTTACTGAGGGGAGCCAGCGGAGATCGTGCAGCCCTACACTTATCTAGGAGCATTGGCGATTTCTCAACGACTTATTGGCGAAGATCTGAGCGACTACAGGGGATTATGGGATCCCAAATGATTCGGAGTAAGCCTCCAGTACCTCATGAGATAGTATAAGCAAAGTTTGCCATGATACCACTTCAAATTGATGTTATCTTTAAGACGGCAACATTCCTTCATAGGGTTTGGATTTTGCTTAGCTGGAGATTGCCGAGGTTGGCACTGGAGTCGTCCACGAGACTAGTAGATAAGAGGGGTTAGCACGGCATGGAATGCATGGTATCCAAATGCTTTACCAGTCAAGGTATTCAGATTGACCTACTCCACCCTCTCCTTTCAATATAGCTTGGATGCACTTTCTCCGAACTTATCCTGGCACTCATGCACCAAGTCCTGGGCATCCTTTACGTATTGCTTTTCTAAGACCGGGTCAGGGTAAGTCTCTTTATAGGTGGGAACCGGTGCCAGGCCCTGGGCCTACACAGGTGTGTGTACTTTTGGAATAGGCGGTGATATTACACCCTTCCTAGGGCGTTCACCAAAATACACATAGCCTCATCAGTCAACACCGTTTGAGCCACTAGCAAAGGTGATAATGCTATGGGCCTGGCGGGTCGCAGGGCTGGCCTAAGGCCTTGCCCAAGTGGTGATGTCCATGTAGTCGCCGGTGTCGACATCGGGACGGAGTACCCATGCCTGCATTCATTGGCAAAACCGGTATAGACGAGAAGGACCAGACTCCCAGAGGTGGGGGGTCCTGAGGCATGGTAGCATTGGTCCCATGCTACGGGCAGTAGGTTGGAAACTGCGGCGCCACCAAGTTGACGAAGGCTAGTAGGGCCAGGGCGATTAGAGGGTCGTAAGGCATTCCACCTTGGAAGTTCCTAGCATCCCCTCGACTTGGGTCTTGTCTACGGAGTTCCCTCATCCATGGAAAGAGGAGGAACTTGGATTGGCTTCTAGCTCGGTTTGTGGCTCGGGACTCCAACTCTATATGTTACAGATTTGGGAGGAACTAGAAGTTTCTCACCAAGATCTAGTTCTACCACGACCAATTCTTGAGAGTATCAGAGGATGGAGTGATCATCAACCCCAATAGCTAGAGGACAGAGGATTGTCACATGCATTGAAGATCGCCATTGGGACAGAAGCGGGTATTGTCCCATCAGCTGAGCATCGAGGCAAGAGAGCTACAGGCATACCTAGAGAGCAACGGATCCGTAGGCTATGCCTTAGAGGAGGTGGAGACAGACTTTGCACCTGCCCAATCTATTGTGAGATCCAAGAACGATACCACTACCTCTTCTAGCAGCGGATCCATAGGCTATGCCTTAGAGGAGGTGGAGACAGAGGCACATTTCCTTTGCACTTGCCCAGTCTATTGGATCGAGGAGCATTTCCTTTGCACCTGCCCAATCTATTGTGAGATCCAGGAACGATACCACTACCTCTCAATCCCAATCACAGTCGGAGGTAGATATCTAGTTTGGGACCAGGTTCCATCAGTGGCCCCGATGAGCATGAGCAGGCAACTAGAGACACCATTCACGGATGAGGATCTATGGGAGGCCCTCAAGGCCCTCCCTCGTAAGAAGTGCCCTGGGGAGGACAGTGTGACTTCTGTCTTCTTTCATAGTTTTTCGGAGCTTATTGTCACCCGTTGAGGCAGGCTTGTCAAGATCTTCGACTTTGGCTTACTCCCTCACTCTCTGAGTCTAAAATTAGTAGATGCTATCGACATAGTAATGTGGCAATGTGACTTGGCACAACAAATAGAGTATATAACATGTCAGGTATCACATCAAGATAATAGCCACATCTATTATTGTGGATGGAGGGTGGGCTACAATTGCTTTTTGGTACTTGGTCAAATTTTTGAGATGCAAAATGACACCACACTATCAACATCAATCTCAATCTCAGAAGAACCTCAATTGCAATCTCAATCTCAATAAGAATCGAAATCTCAATTCATGTTCGTAGATCCTGAGTCTCCATCTCGATCTTGGTCTTGAATCTGAATGAATCTCTATGAAGGCGCCTCGACATCTATGCACTTAGAGCTATGGCAAAAATTTGTGCAAACTTATAAGCTGTGGATGACAAACCTCTTTGCTCGAAAAGGAACCACAACTCTTGCGGCAAGCTTGAGGAACCTCGTCCCTTCTCCCATTAATAAGATTAAAAGTTTATTGATGTAGCATAGAATAGTGCAACTGACACAAACTTAAAAACGATCTGAAATCCAAGGTAAGCTTAGCTACTTTTCATTTTCTTATTCAATTAACACAGGGACTTATTGCCTGTCTCTGGCCGCGAGATTCCAGTGCTGTAGTTCGAAAACCAAGAGTGCGCTCCACGTAGTCCATTTCGTTCTCCCACGATTCTTGACCGTCTCCGCTCAAAACATCAGCGTAAGCACCCCCTTGCTCGATTCTCAACAGTCTGACCACAGCGACTACAAACGACCGAATCTCGATTCAAAAATAGCTCTTGAATTGTAAAGGATAAACAAATTACGGAATTCAAAAGAGGACAGCTTGTTTTACACGCTCGGTAAGGTGAAATGTCACTACTGAGCTGCGAGTCAGCTACCGAGGGACGAGGTGGACGATGTTGGGAAGAGTGGGCATTAGTGAACTGGGTACTTGGGTGAAGGGTCGTTTTGGAAGCGAGGAAAAAGTGGAAGTACGTGTAGCGCTGCCCATTGGGCTTTGGGCAGACAAGGAGTTCTGAATGGAGAAGAGAGGCAGTGGTAGTGGGTACACACTCCCCATGCGAAGCTGAAAGTTTCAGCATGGCATGAGAGTGGCATGAAGAGAAGGTGGCAAAAACACTTTGGAAATGAAGAAGTAAGGCTTTGTGGTGATCCCTGAAATGATTTTCATGTGCAAAATCTAGTATGTGTGCAAGTTATTTCAAATCGAGACACATTGATTTGTGATGATTGTTTATAAATCAATTCATGTTCATGTAAGTGTGCCTTTCCTTTGAAACAAGTATTGATCTCAATACCTTTCACGCAGCGCTCTAGTTACACTTTTGTTACAAAAAAGTCCCGAGGCGTACTTCTATCTTTGCTCCATGCTTGGCTTGCGTTTCTATTTTCGTTGTTGTTTTGGTCTTCGCGCATTTTCATCGGTATCTGTGGAGCATCCATTTTCAAGAAACAGAATCGCTGGTATCTGTAGAGGGTCCGATTAGTTGAGCGAGAGAAAGCTTTGAGGAAGGTTTTCGAAATCAGGTGTCACGAAAGCTTGGTTGTGAACCTTCTCTATCATAGACACATTTATAGAGGTTAGCGTTTACGTTTCCCATCTATCGTGCTCGTGTGCCTTGGTCTACTTGCATTAATATCAGATCAATTTCACAAGAGATTGCTGGTAGTTTGATTTAATACCTCTGATCATCTATGATTCCGTATATAATTAGTCATTCGGCTCACTGCCATTGTTTTGCATCGTAATACTTTTGTGAGCAGCTCGTTAGGTTCAAACCATTCGACGTTGTGTGGGAGTGGTTGTTATGGGTTTAAATCTATCAAGGAGTGAGGTTTCTCCATTTGGTTGAGTGCTGCTCCCCCATTGTCTACCCGCGGCAGATCCGCATCCAACAATGGATGAGCCAAGCAGAGTTCTGTGGATATTATATCTCCTTGTTTGTTCTTTTCCGGTATCACCTCCTTGTTGTACTATTAAGAACCCCCTTTGTTTTGTGTTTTGATAACGAGGTAGGCATATCTTAAGCTTTGTGTGTGTATGTGTGTGTGTGTGTGTGTGTGTGTGTGTGTGTGTGTGAAAGACAAGACAACAACCCCTTTTGATAAAAGAGTCAGGGTGAAGGATAGAAAGAGAACATTATAGAATTAAGGAAGAGTTTGAGTATGTAGGTAAAGCACCTATGAAATTGCATAAAAAGTACATAAGAGCTTTGATAAGAAATGACAATAATGTTTTTGCAGAAAACATTTTTGCCAAAAAAATAAGAGCTTGGTGAAGTCCTGATAAGCATCTCTTTTATTGAAGAGGAGAGTCTGCATACCTATCACCATCCAACAAGAAAACATGGTAAGAACTAGCTTAACTTTAATTGGGAAGACAGGTGTCATAAACACCCCTCCCTTGTTATTAGGGTCACAATAAATAAGTAGCTTAAACACACACTTAAACAGCTCGATGTGGAAAAAAAAAGGGCCTAGAGAGAATTTGAAAAGGGATTTAAAAAGTTAGTTTTAAAACATTAATTTAAAAAATTAGGGGCAAATCGAGTGATACTAGGGAAAATTATGGGGAAGGAAGAGGAAAAAATAGGGAAGAAAATATGAGAAAATTGGTTAAAGATGAGAGAGAGAGAGAGAGAGAGAGCTTTAAGAAAGAAAATGGGAAAAAATTAGAAGGAATCAGGAAAAATTAGGAAGTGTTTGTGAGATAGAAGGAAAAGGAATTAGAAAATATAGGAAAAGGGAAATTTTAAAAATTAAATGGATGCAAAAGAAAAAGGAAAATAGTAAGTGTGTGTGTGTGTGTGTGTGTGTGTGTGTGCGCGTGCCCACCTTTGCCCCAATAGGATACAACACACTAGGTGAGACAATACGTCATCACCTAGTGTGATGACCTACTGTCTACCCAAAAAGGACTAGTAATGTTCTAGAAGTGTCAAATAAGCAGTGGAAAAAGAGTAAGAGAAGTGCTTGAGTAAGACATGCGATTTTGGAGCAATGGGAGTTGTTGATTTTGCAATTAACCAGGGGAAAGAAGAGTTTATATGATCACCATAATAGGGATGGACTGGGCTAATCTGGGAATTGTTTAGGGTGGAAGACTTCTTACAAAGAAGAAAAAACCAAAAGAAAGAGAAAATTGCTCAGCGAGCAATGAAGTGAGTCAAAAGGCAACGCCATGATGACTTAAATGTAATAAGTGCAACCATCCAAAGATGCTCGGGATGAGGGAGAAGGAGCCAGAAGAGGGTTGTTGAGAGCCTCTGATTGGAGCGAAACATCCCATGAAAAATTCTGAAAGAAAAACAGGACACGAGTTAGAGAAAGGAGTCAAGCAACCAAAAGAGGCCTTAATGACTTAAGTGTGCTATGTGCAACCGTCCAGGGGAAAGGACATGTGTGTGGAAGACAAAACAACAACCCCTGGTCAAGGTGAAGGATAGAAAGAGAACATTATAGAATTAAGGAAGAGTTTGAGTATGTAGGTAAAGCACCTACGAAATTGCATAAAAAGTATATAAGAGCTTTGATAAGAAATGACAACAATATTTATGCAAAAAACATTTTTGCAAAAAAAAAGAGCTTGGTGAAGTCCTGATAAGCATCTCTTTTATTGAAGAGGAGAGTCTACATACCTATCACCATCCAACAAGAAAACATGGTAAGAACCAGCTTAGCTTTAATTGGGAAGATAGGTGTCATAAACATCCCTCCCTTGTTATCAGGGTCACAATAAAATAGTAGCTTAAACACATACTTAAACAACTCGATGTGGAAAAAAAAGGGCTTAGAGAGAATTTGAAAAGGGGTTTAAAAAGTTAGTTTTAAAACATTATTAAAAAAATTTGGGGGGAAATCGAGTGATATTAGGGAAAATTATGGGGAAGGAAGAGGAAAAAATAGGGAAGAAAATAGGCTAAAGATGAGAGAGAGAGAGAGAGAGAGAGAGAGAGAGAGAGAGAGAGAGCTTAAGAAAATGAAAAAAAATTAGAAGTAATTAGAAAAAATTAGGGATTGTTTGTGAGATAGAAGGAAAAGGAACTAGGAAAAATAGGAAAAGGGAAAATTTTAAATTAAATGGATGCAAAAGAAAAAGGAGAATAGTAAGTGTGTGTGTATGTGTGTTTGTGTGTGTATGAGCCCTTTTCTTTGTAAATCTTGTAGCATGTTAATCTTCTAGTCTCAAATCAATAATGTCAAATAGCATGTGGGTTTTTTGTCCCAATACCTCTTATATGTATGGTGAGAATGTACTAAAATGACACACTTTAAAACAATACATTGCTAAATTGAACATTGACTTCCTTGCGTTGGGTTCAAAGTTTGATGTAGGTAAGTCAATGCCATCGATGGTTATTGTAGTGTGGGAAGTTAGGTAAACTTCCTTTTCATATAGTGGTGGATAGGTGCCCCATCTTATCAAAAGTTGTTATTGCAAAAAAAAAGACCGTGTCAACATAATGGTTGGGTCTCCTATTCTATAAAATTCGATGCTTAGAGGTTGTAGTGACTATTTACTCCTATTTGTTGGGATTGTAAATGATCAACTGTTAGGGTTTGTATGATGGTGTGAGAATGTGCCAATTTTCCTAAGCATGGTATATTTAATTACCAAGCTACTGAGGTCAGAAGCCTACCCATTTGGCTACAGTTAGTTTTTTTACCCAAGCAACATTTTCTTTTAGAAAAGGGAAAATATGTGGAAATCTTCCAAAATAAGCTCATAACTCTTAACTATAACACTCCCTCTAGGGAGGCAATGCTAATAGAAAATGTAGGGAAGAGTAGAGGGATGAAATGGGAGGAGATCAAAGCATGGCAGAATGTTGATACCAACGGAGGGTCTCACCTCAAATGATCACTATTGCCATGGCTCGTATCAACTTACCAATGGTGATCAAATATTCTACAGTCACAATAACATGCAATGAAAGAATCCCTCCCTTGCCGATCTAATTTTTTGTTTGGAAATCTCCAAGAGAGTAAGACAACTACTCAAAGTGTTATTTTGTAAATGGTATTGAAAGATAGGAAACAAAGGAGGTGATTTGCACCCTCCAATCATGACTAGAAGGGAGGGACAATATGCATGGCCAGATGAGGGGGACATTGTGCATAAGAAGCAAAGGGAGTAAAGGTGAATGAGGAGAGAGGAGTGAAAAAGGGGGAGAAGGGGTCAATTGATGTAAGTAAGGAAGTACTCAATGACTACAGAATGAACTAAGCCCCTTTTTTGTTCTTTGAATAATCACATGTCCTAAATTTAATAATAAGGGCACACCACCCAATTTCATACTTTTACCAAACTTTATTGCGTGATTTGAATATGATTAATGGCTCCTAGATCTAGATAAATTCGTAACTCCGCATGTATAAACCATAATCAAATATGGTATGTCACAATAGAAATATAAAATTCCAAAGAAAATTCACGTTTAATCAAAATGATAGTGTGTGAGTGTATGAAAGCATACTTTGAAAATAGTTATATAAGTGAGAGTGATGAGACATGGTGAGACTATAGTTGTCACGTTTTTGTGTTACATACTAGTCTTCTTTCTTGAAAATTCATACCTTAGGGTACATACTGCAAATTGCAATCAAACCAAATGCAATTGGTTACTAAATTTTGAAAGTAAATCGACAATGACAAACACACCACTCCATAGCACTAACCTAAGACATGCAAACTTCACCTAACCCAGCCATATACAAACTTAAGCAAACCTAGCCTCACTTTGAACAAGCCTAACCAATGTATTTAGGCGGGACCTATTGTGGGAGTTTGATGTTCCCTATTGACCAAGAACCCCATTCCATAGGTGTGAACTTTGATGATGATAAGAGGTTCACATTTTGATAATGCAATAGGACCTACCATCTAGAGGGGAAAGCCCTCTATAGCATGTTGATTGCAACATGGCTCACTTTGTGGGCACAAATAAGCAATGTTTTAAAAGTATATTTAGGATAGCCATAATTTGCTTTTTCTTAGACACAAATAAGCAATGTTAGAATTGCAAACTTTCTTAAAAGTGCATGTTCGATGACACAATGCATGTGTTCCTCTTGAAAGACACCACAATGGAGACTTATATCGTTTGTCTTGAAAGGGTGTTATTGTCTCCACACACCCACCCAAATAATGATTTTGTGATGAGTATTTTACAAAATGAGTCAATAACATCAACATTGACTTTGCCTTGTTTATAACATGAAAGCATTAATCTCAAGGAGGGTGATGATAAGATGAGAGACATTTGTACTTCATTGAGGAAGGCATCAGGGTCCCCCTGTCATTTGCCAAGGCATACATGTCTCACTTGAGAGATTATGTAGACATAGTCACGTGTCCCCATATGTTTTTCTATTGAAAGATCAAGTTGATGCTCATACCCTTATCTTTCCACATGTCTTTGTTTTGCAAAATTCTACCCTTAAAACAATATTGTAATGAGCCCTCCCCAAATCACCCACATGTATGCTGATGTAAATGAAAATAATATCTATGACCACCACTCCAAATGCATGATCTTTGAATGAAATAAGTAATTAACATCACAATTGGAGTGATTGAGTGGAACATGACATCATGGAAACATTAGAGCCTACATAAACTAGGTCTTATGTTTTTATATCATACTTTAATTGTGAAATTCAAGACGATATAGGATGAAGGGGGACTTGTCGACTATCGTTATATGTGTATTGCTAAGAAGACTCTCAAGCCTCGGGATGAATTTCTACAAGATAAAGCATTGGTTATCTCATAATTTCCTTTGTAATGTAAGCTTTAATGAAGATGTTGTTGAGTTTGTGTTATTGTCAAATGTTTAAATCTTTACATTTAGAGCACATAAGCTTTGTTCCCAACCGTTCTCTTTACATTTAGAGCACATAAGCTTTGTTCCCAGCTCTTCTCTTATTTTGAATATTTTCAAGTGTATGTATTTCATGTCTCCTAGATGCACATTTGCAATGTTGATTAATCTATTATAAGGCTTATAAAGGGTTTTCAGCATGAATAGTCTAACATTCTTTATATCAATTGATGTGGGGAACTTCATTATGATGTTTGTTAAATGAAGAGAAGAGTCACAAGAGACATGTGTGTGTGTGTAGAAATCATCCCACCAACTCAATTGGTTCATCATCTTGGCTATCCTTTGAGTTGAACACTTTCTCCTCGTCAACAATCTGATTGGATTCTCGTAGCTCTCAAGAAAAAGCTGGAGTATTGGAAATTGGCAACTTGGCCTCTGCATGTTCGTCTTCGAATTGTGCAATCTATTCTGATGACGTATATTCAATTCTACTTGCCTCTTATTATGTTCAGCAAGGTTCATCTTGCCTCTTTGTTGTTTGAGGTGCTAGAAATCTTTTGGTGTTCTTGCCATGGCAAAAAAAACCTGCGTTTGCTTCCGGTATAGCAGCTTTGTTCTCCAAAGATGCATGGAGGTCTTAATATTCTTAATATCCATCTGCACATTCTTGCTCATAAGGGGAAACTCATGCTGCAGTTTTTGCAAGGTTCTCAACCATGGGCTGCCATGATTCGTCATTTACTCTTGCATGTTGAATCTCCAGCTTTTGGTCATTGGCAGCTTTCCTAGTGGGAGTTTCTTTTTGGTTCTGTGACAAGGAAAATCCCCAGCTGTTTGTTAATGGATTGGAAACATATCCTTTCTACTTGGATTGGCATGGCAGTGATTCCTTGCAAAGCAACTCTTTCAGAGCTGAAAGTATACATTGGTCTAAAGTGTTCACCCTTCCTTTGGCTTTACAGGAGCCTCGACGTTCATATTTTTTGAGTCTCAAGGGGATTCGTTTGGTTTAGGATGTTGTTGATGATGCTGGAATTCCCCTTACTTTTCCTTTGGTTGCTGCCAAATTTGGCCTTGGAATGCATTATCATGCTCTTTGGCATAAGCTTACTTTGATGCTCTAGCCTTTTCAGCCAGTTCCTCCATTGCATCTACAGGATCGTCTTCAAGACTGGACACTTTCTTCTGTGGACTTGTCATACTGTCCTCTGCAGTTTGCACATATTATTGTCTTTTCTCTTTATAAAGTTCTACTTCCTCTGCCATTTATCTCACAAAAGGCAAATCAACTTTGGCATCTTAATCGTCCTATGAAATGGTGGCAGAAATGTTTGAGACAGATTTGGCATTTTAAGATTCTTCTCCGTCAGCAAGTTTTCTTGTGGAGAGCTTTGTTGGGTGTTCTTCCTCATGGATAGCTCTTGGCACAATGACATATTGCTTCCTCTATTTGTCGCAGCAGATGTCTGGCTCCGAGAGAGACCGTGCCTCATCTCTTTTGGCATTGTCCTTCCTCTCGTGCTTTCTTGGATAGATTTTGAGAGCTCGGTTTCCTCATATTGCGTTTGGCATGTTCTTCTGGCTTTTTGGTGTACATCCACCCAGACAGGAGTTTGATTTCTTTTTGTTTGGGTTCAGTACTGGGCACTATGGACTCTCTGGAAGGATCGTAATCATAGGGTCTTTGGTGATCCTATTTTTCCCACTTTCTTTTTCTTCAGACACTCTGCAACAATCGCTTTTTGATTGCTTGCAATCTTGTGTCTTTGGTCACGATGTATATGCCATTATCAAAACTTGAAACATCTGGGAATCACATCATGACCTTGTCATAGGAGCCAATAGATCCAACTTGATACCACCACCCTTGTCAACATATGATTGGACATCAAATGGAATCTACAACAACAAGCTTGGTATGAAGTCCAGTAAACATGTGTACACAAGCTATAGTGGAGATCCAAAGCATATAATTTATGAAATCTAGCTAAAATAATATGATTGTTTCCAAAGATGGCACCGTACAAGAAACAATGTCATACTATGATTAAGAAACAACAATGTTGGTAGCCAAGTCTCTAACTCTATTTTTACTCCAATGACACAAGAAATAACTTTGCCATCTACTTGAATGTGTGTTTAGGAAATAGTGACTACACAAAGCAAGTAAATGGAACAAATGCAAGAAATAATGGATATTGAGAGATTTTCAATTAGTGAGTTCGTGTTTAAAGAGCACAACCTTTTGGCCTATGTGATTATCATTTCCAAAAGTCAATGCAAAACCATTATAGTTGCAAGCACAACCCTACATATCATGTGCTCACAACTTTAGAGGGGAACAGTTCATAAACACAACCTCACATAATGTTGCATCTCTCTTAATTACTAGTACACAAAAACGTCTTACAATGCTTCAACCCACAAACCACCTATTGCGAGAAAGGCATTCAATCCACTTGAGAGTCTAGAATGGATGTGTAGTTCATGGCACCCAAATGTGCACAAGAAACTTACACATAAATACTTTCTATGCTACTTGGTAATATATGAATGGTTGGTGTTAGCATCAACCACCTTCGTCTATAACTATAGAGATGTTTCATTTATTTGTAGCTAATAAACAAAGCATTGTCTCAAGCCACTTGTGATGGCATCCTGTATTTATTAAAATTTTGTACATGATATTGTGTTACATGGAGCATTATGATAATAAAAGCCTTGGATTTTTCACTAGCAAAATGACACTAGATGGAACATGTAGCTTCTCAGGTAGGTAGACGCAAAATGGCATTTCATTATAGCCACCATTCTGTGAGTTTGTAATTTTGCTCAACTTCTTTGTTTTCATAACAAAATGCCATAGTATAGATAATATGTTTCCAATCGTGATCGGTTTGTTTCTTTTAGTGTTACAAATTTCATTCTCCACCCTCTATGCATGCATTGCATAAAAAAGAAAGACATACCTTTGTTGGAGAAAGATAAACTATAGATATGGGTGCAATCATAGCTTTTGCACTTATAACTTCATACTAGCACTATCATACTTACAAATGGCATATCTGTCCACATCCTCCTTTTACACACGTCATCAAAGCCTTGGTAAAATTAGCCATAATCAACTTCTACTACTCTTTAGCAAGGGAATTCAAAAGAGCCAAGATATTAGCAGTTCAATCAAAAACATCTTCTTACCTAAAGTAGTGCTGACATAACCATACTCATTTACCCTAGAATCCAAATGATCATTATTGATTTCACATTGTCAATAGACATTGCAAACTAGTTTTCATAGACAAAATCAAGCAGATATTGCCTACCTATTTTATTATGACACATTTAATTGTCACATGCAACACTATTTTTTTTGCTTTGGTAGAGGATAAAGCTATGGTTGGTTGCTTTTTGCTTGGTTATAACAACTCTATTGAGCCAAGGATAAATGAGAAACGACTAGTACACCTTATATAATCCATACTATGAGCCTAATCAACATCAATGGAACTAGAAAGGTCTAATCTATGGATCTGTCATACCTAATTCCATTATCCCATGTTCCATAAAGATTTTAGTTGCATTTAGATGAGTCTTTTGGGGATTCATAAATTGGCTTAGAACAACGATTGAAACTAAAATGTCTAGCTTGGTAATGGTGAAATTAATCAAAAATTCCAATAATGTATTGCTAAGGACCTATATCTAATGACCTATCATGAGCTGATAGCTTAATATTTAATTATATGGAGTAAGCAAGGGTTTGCAATCATGAATGCAAAACTTCTTCAAAACTTTATGGGTGTACTTGACTTTGTGTCAACACAATACCATGAGTGTACTTGTCTTGTGTCAACATAGTATGATGAGTGTATGTGCCTTGTGTTTTTTTAAAAACATAATACCATGTGCATATCATCAAATTTATTTGTCAAGAAAATGATGGAGCTTTTGCATATTCATGTCAAACTTTGTTGTTGTGAGCTAACTTTTATTTTATTGTTGTTCTTTATGTGGATAATTTAATCATCACACGATCTAATGGAAAGCTAATTTTCAAGAATAAAAGGATTGAAGACTTCTTGTTCCTTTCCATCCCCATATCAAACTTGAGCTGATTTGCCCCATTAATGCAAAGAATAAATATCTTAAGAGTTTATGAGGCTTACAATTTGAAATCAAACCTAGGGCAATTTCCTTGATCCTTGCAAATATTGAGAAGGTTTCTCACACGTTGAAATTGAATTGGATCGAGATTGGATCATTTTCAACAACCCTCACCAAGCATCTACAAGTTTCACAAAGGATTTTAGTGGATCAAAATCAAACTTGGGTTGGTTTTCTTTCCTTCGACACCAAAATAGAGTTCAAGATTCATCGTTCTATAGGCTTTCAAATCAAAATTGGGTCAATTTGAAGTGGCACTTAACATCAAAGCTTCAATAATGTTTTGCAACTCAACATCTATTCAAGAAGACTATCAACATCAATTTGAATTGACATCAATTTAAGATCTTCATTCAATATTATCTTGCCATCAAGTTCATATAGTTATTTGACATCATTTTAAAATCAAACTTGGGTTGATTATATTGTTTATAAGTTTTGTAAGTACTTGTGGTAGTCTTTTCAAATTGAGCTTTGGGATGATTTAAACAAAATTTTCATTCTTTAAGAGCTTTAATCTTGGAAGTTCATAAAGGCATGTTTAATAATATGGAAAAATCACATGAGGACATAATTTTTTTCGACTAGAAAAATAAATTGGAAGAAAATTTATGGAAATTGAAAGTTTGAATTTGTGAACATATTCCAAATCAAAATGAAATTGAATATTATTATATATCAAGAAAACATACTAGAAGATCTACTATCATCTTCAATAACATCTTTAATAATACCATTGATAGCTTACTAAATCATAAAAATGAATGGAATGAAAAAGCATAGTTACCATTCAATCTTCTCAATTTCAATATAAAAGATGTCACAATTCTAATAATTAGAGCAAGAAGCTAGTTATAGATGCATGGAAGGGTGTAAATAATCAATTTCATGCAAAGAACATGTTTGGAGTCATCATGCTAAAGAATCAATTGAGCAATTTCAACCAAATTCCAGATAGAAAATAGGTCCTGGATACTTGGTCCACCTAAAGGACATAGTAGATCAATTGACATTATTTTTTTAAGAGACAAAGACTAAAATATTAGTGTCAGTTGCATTCAATGATATAGGCAAAGACTATGATAATTTATGACAACAATGATCACCAAATATGCACCACCATCTTTTTAAAATATGCTTGTGCAAGAAGAGTTAAGAGAGGGGCAAATATTGATAAGAAAAGTCATGAACAAGTGTTCTCCATTAGAGGAAGAGGATTTCATAAAGGAAAATGTAGAAATTCAAGAAAATTCAATGATCAAGCTAGAGGAAACTATTCGGACAACCCTAGTAGACATTTCATTAACTACCAATTTTCACAATCTTCATTAAGTCATCATCAGCACTAAGTGCAACTTTGCAAGAGGAGGTAACCAAAATAATACTCTTATAAAGATAGGCAATTGTCATTATTGTGGAATCTCAAGCCATTGGGAATGTGAATACAGGAAGAAATAATGGGTTATAGCTAGTCGTCTATATAAAAGAGTTAGCAATCAACATAAAAAATAAAGGCAATCAAAATACACAATATGCTAATGAGCGATATTATGATAATTGTCAAGAGCAATTCTAACACAATTTTATCATTTCTTAGTATTCCAAAAACCAATTGATCAAAATCATCAAAAAGAAAACTTAGTGGTTTGATTTAGGTTCAAGCAATCATGCAACTCCTAAAAAGGAATGGTTCTCAAAAGTACATCTAATGGTCACATGACTCAACAAGGTATATAAGTTGTTTTCAACAAACATGGATGCATAGTTAGGGGGCTCTAAACAAACTTGATGTCAAATCTATCAAATGTGTTTTATAGGATATTTAGAAGAATCCAAACCATACACATTATATGATCTAGTCAAAAGAAAGTTGATAGTCTCTCGAGATGTCACTTTTTTATAAAAGGTCATCATAATTTGATACCTACTTTGTCTTAAACTCTAGTATTTCAAAGAATCATCTTGTCCAAAGCGACCACATAAAGTAAAGTCCAATATAAAGTTTAAGAAATGTTTAAACACTATAAGTATCACGAGCATGAGCCAGAATGGAATGAAACTCTTATGCCATTTGGGTTATGTACCGCATTTGAGTTTCTCTGATTTTGAATTTTGTGAGCATTGTCTCTATGGGAAGCACACTAAATCAGCCCATAAAAGAAGGGGAAAGAAAGAGTTTGAAATGCTTGATTTGGTGCATTCAGATGTATGTGGTCCCATGCCTACACGGTCATTAGGCGGGGCTGAATACTATGTGACATTCATTGATGATGCAACTAGGAAAGTGTGGGATTATGCTATAGCTCTGAAGAGTGATGTGTTCCAGGTATTTCAGAAATGGCTGGCCTTGGTTGAGAATCAGTCAGGTAGAACGCCTAAATGCCTACGGACTGACAATGGTGGAGAGTATCTCTCTCATGATTTTCAGTATTTCTGTGATACACGTGGGATTAAGAGGGAGCTCACATCCCCTCGTACTTCAGAGTAAAATCCAGTTGCAGAAAAGATGAACTGTACCATTCAAGAAAGGTTGCAATGCATGCTTTCCAATGCAAGTCTTTCTGGTGGTTTTTGGGCTGAGGCAATGAAGACTGCAGTGCATGTGATCAATAGATCACCTAGTAAGAGTTTGGATGGTGGTATTCCTGAAGAGGCATGGAGTGGCAAGAAGCCCTCTTACTCTCACTTGTGTATATTTGGGTGTGAGGCATATGCACATGTGCCAAAAGAGCTTCGAAAGAAGCTAGATCCTAAGTCTAGGAAATGCATCTTTCTGGGTTATGGTGAAAGTGGAGAGATGGGCTATCGTCTCTGGGATCCAGAAGCAAAGAAGAACATACGCAGCCATGATGTGGTCTTCAATGAGAAGAAGATGCATAAGGCACCCATGAGGGATGTGGAAATGAGGAGAATCACTTTCCAGGATGTGAATCCACCTGCATATGTTGATAGATAGCAAGCTGTCCATGCACCAAACGTGCAAGAAATAGTACCACCAAGTACTCCTACAGGTATACAATCAAGGGTAGATGATGGATCATCTATTGGTGGAAATGATGAGCCAAATGTGGCTGATATGCAGGTGGGACAGCAAGCTGAAATGCCCTTGAGAAGATCATCTAAAGTGTCTAGACCGCCTGATAGGTTTGTTCCAGGGGTAGACTATGTGATGCTTACTGATTGCGGGGAGCCTTCTTGCTACAGAGAGGCTATGATGCATGAGGATCAACACAAGTGGAAGTATGCTATGCAATCAGAGATGAGTTCACTTATGAAGAATAAGACTTGGGACTTAGTTTCTTTGCCACATGGAAAGAAAGCATTGCCATGTAAATGGGTCTACAAAATGAAGGTCACAGGTGATGATGTGCCTAGGTACAAGGCCCATTTGGTCACTAAAGGGTTCAAGCAAGAGAAGGGTGTGGAATTTGATGAGATATTCTCTCCGGTTGTGAAGATGACCACACTTAGATGCATGCTTGGACTAGTGGCATCAGAGGATATGGAGCTTATGCAGATGGATGTCAAGACAGATTTCTTGCATGGGGATTTGCATGAGGAAATTTACATGGTGCAGCCGGAAGGCTTTGAAGAAAAGGGCAAAGAGCATTTAGTTTGCAAGCTGAAGAAGAGTCTATATGGTCTTAAGCAAGCGCCTAGAGAATGGTATTAGAAGTTTGATGCTTTCATTCGGTCCTAGGGTTTTAGAAGGAGTGAAATTGATCACTGCCTCTACACTAAAAGGGCTAAGGATAATAGCCTGATAGTCCTAGCACTATATGTGGATGATATGCTATTGGCTAGCAAGAATACTTATGAGCTAGATGCATTAAAGGCCAAGTTGCATGAGGCCTTTGATATGAAGGATTTGGGATTTGCAGGTCATATTCTTGGTATGCGCATCACGCGTGATCGGAGTAGGAAACTCCTTTGGCTTTCACAAAAAGAGTATGTTACAAAAGTATTCCAGCGTTTCAATATGGAGGGGGGGAAGGCGGTGAGTACTCCATTGCCTCCATATGTGAAACTGAGTCACACAGATAGTCCCAAATCAGATGAGGAAAGGGCCATGATGGCCAAGGTTCCTTATGCATCAGCAGTTGGGAGTCTTATGTATGCTATGATAGCTACTAGACCAGACATTGCATTTGTAGTGGGAGTTGTTAGCCGATATATGGCTAATCCAGGAAAGAGGCATTGGGAGGCAGTTAAGTGCATCATGAGGTACACGAAGGGTACCAAGGAGATGTGCATCTGCTTTGGTAAAGGAGACATGCATGTACTTGGGTACACAGATTCAGACTATGCAGGGCATGTGGATAGTAGGAGATCCACTTCTGGTTATGTGTTCACCTTTGCAGGTGGTGCAGTGTCATGGATGTCTCGCACACCGAAATGCGTTGCTTTGTCTACCACAGAGGCTGAGTATGTTGCAGCCACAGAGGGTTGCAAGGAGGCTATATGGCTTGATCGACTAGTGGGAGATTTGGGGATTCATACAGGTGTATCGACATTGCATAGTGATTCCATGAGTGCTATTCAACTAGCACGGAATCCGGTCTTTCATGCAAATACCAAACACATTGAGGTCAGGTACCATTTCATCAGGGAGGTACTTGAGGACAAGCGCATAGAGCTTGTCAAGGTTCATACAGATGATAACCCTGCAGATATGCTGACGAAGAGTCAGCGGTTTGAGTATTGTCGTGTATTGATGGGCATTGGATAGTATGCTCACTGGTTGTTCTCCCTTAAAGGCACATTGTCCTTTAAGTGGGAGGTTATGGGGGATAACATGCTAGAATTTTATGCAGCGAATGTTAGAACATATTATTGTGATAGAAAAGAAGCAACATTCCATGGATGAAGTGTACAATGCTCTCATCAACATTTAAACTTGTTCTTTATTATATCTTCCCCCAAAGAAAAACCCATTGGATGCAAGTGGGTTTACAGAGTATAATTGGATCAAGATGGTAGTGCAAACCTTGACATGACACTTAAGGTTATGCACAAGAATATGGCATAGACTATGAATAACTTTTGCACTAGTTGCAAGTATGACAATTACCAAAATAGTTATCACTCTTACATCAAAGATTCATTGGCCCACATGTCAAATGGATGTGAAATTTCACTTATAATTATTTTTTAGAGGAAGAAATAGGGTTATATTGTTAGGTTAAGAAGCAAGCACCAAGAGGACAAAATGTTGGGATTCATAACCATTAGTAATACGGGTTTCAATCATTAAATTTAGATCCTTCCTTATACATAAGCTCGTGAAATTGCCCCAAGTTTAATTTGAAGATTGAGTCTCAAAAAAATAGAATTTTCAAAGAAGATTCCATAATCTTCCACTTGGAGCCTTCTTCTCTAAAAACCTTTTTTTCATCCATTACTTCCATTTGGACTATAAGAACTTTAGATCTATAGCTCCAAACACGAGAATAAAGTTTCCAAGGCCTTTTTGCTTATAAGCCTCATAATGACTAAATCTATCGTGAAAATGGTCCCAATACATGAAAAATGACATTTCCTTCATTGTAAAATCAAGTTTGTCAATGGTGTTGTGGGCTATTCAAATTTATTAAAAATGTTGAAACAAAGATGAACATGTTAATGTATAAAGATTTACAAATTTTAAGACATTTACTGAGTCGAGAAGAAACGAAATCGAATGCTCGTGCTATTATTACTTATGGTAGATCATGCAAAAGCGAGAGTAGACGCTTCAAAATAACTATGGGATATTATATGATTTCACAAATTTATTTCCTTTGCTGAATAGATGTCCCCTATCTAAAAAGAAAATTAAAAAAGAGTAAGAAATTTGAGAAGAATTAAAAAATGGAATATGTATGTGGCTCCAAAACTTGCACTATAGTTTGCAAAATGGTTGTAGAAGATTCAAGAAAATAAAATGGGCTATTGTAGAATCTTCAAGGAAGTCTTTTAACTCCATTAATTACTTATAAACTCTCATAGTTGTTACTAAAAAACACTTATGCAAGTTCAAAGAATGAGAATTCTATCCTCTCACTCTCATGCAAACTCACTGCACTTTACAACTTCACTCATGCACATGAGCTCAATGCTTCAATTCCTTGCCTCATAAAGGCTTTAAAAAATGCGATAGCCTCATAAAGAAGGCTCTACCATGTCTTAGTAAAGTGAGTGGGGGAGAGAAACATAAGTGTGCATACACATGTAACTAGCTATACACTGTATTGAAATGAAGGAAAATGAGAATTTATACATGTTCACCTCTCATGTTATGTTTAGGGATTTACCCATGAATCCGTTGTAGTCCTCTCTTAGATGGTGCAATTTACACGATTCTAAAAACACATGTGCTTCACAAATGTACAAATGCAAGTATGCGCTTGGATTCTGGTGGCTAAAGTTGAACAAGAATAAGGTCCACTGTGTCTCTTTCTACCTACACCCATGGCTTCATTTTTTGTAAATACAAGAAATTTATACTTAGCTTGGAATAATTAAAAACATGTTTTTGTGACAAAAAATTATAGATGCATTGAGTTCCTAAGCATAAGCTCCAAATCAACATAATTTATACACAAAAGTCGATGCTACAAGGGATGTGCACCATCCTTTTCTTCTTCATCAAAAAGCTCAAAAGTTGACAATAAAATAGTGAAAACAAGATTCCACTTATAGAAAAAGGAATTCAAACCACGTTTTCTTTCATCTATCACTAATACCGTGGCTCAATAAAACCTATGGATGATTATATAGTATTTAATAACATTAGATATGCACCATGTTTCTATTTTTCCTCCCCCCTTAAGCACTAAATTTTAAACCTCATAGCATTCACCAACTTTATTGAGATTATGTAATGATGTATGCACTCACGCACACACACACGCATGCATGCTTCTAGTTTGTGCCTGACCAAAATCTAGACATTAACCCTGAGCTCCTAATAGCCCATTCCACTTTATTCAAAAGCGCTCTTGAAGCTGGACATTGATGAAACAATTGCGAATAGATTCTACAGCCCGACCACAGAAAGGACAAGTCGGGTTGATCACCATCCTCTTCATTAGCTTAGCCCAAACCGGCAACTAGCTCAAGGCCAGTTTCCAGAGGAGGAAGCTACATGCTCCCACCTTACACCCATTCTAGATTTGTCATAAAATCACTTTCCAACACCCTAGTGACCGCCTAAAGTTTCCTTTATGCAATTTAACAGCTTTGTACATCCCAGGCTTTAGCCTCCCTTATTACGCTTCTAATACAGGCATCCCATTTGTCATAAGGCTCGTCCCTATTTGCCCTTGCAGAAACCTAGGCATTCCGAACCACGTCTTTGAACCTAGACAATTCTAGATGTTGAGTACATGGCTTAAAGGGGATATCAAACGATCTGTCGACTTAGGATGGAATGGCAAACTTCCACAAAATAGGCCAGTGATCTGAGATAGCAAAGGCCCACTGGGTCTATTTCAATGCAATCCGTGAGCCCATGGGATAGGCACAAATCTTCCCAGCCATCTGAAATTCCCGTGGAAGCATTGCTTGACACATGAGACCTATCCTCCAAAGCTTTAGTAAAGTTCCAATCACCGGTAATCAGCCATTTGTCCCCCACCATTTTATATATTGTAGTAGGATTATCAAGATGATATATGTTTATTGATATCCATCTATTTAGTCAAATATTAAATTATTTTTTAAAACTTACCCTTGTGTTGCAAGGCAATTTTTAAAATGCATTTCTTTGAGAAGGGCAATTTTTTAAAACTAACCTTTAAAGATGGTTTTGATTTTGCCACCAAATCTTTCAAAGGACCAATACTGAGTCATCTTGATTCTATGACGAGCAATATCCTTTTCAAGACTACTTTCATTCATTGCACTTAATGGGCAAGATACAAGACTTTGCCAACAAGTGTGGACTAGACAAAGATAGCTAAGTTTAGATCAAAGAATTTGAGAATGCAGTGGGGCTTTTGTTAGACATTGATTGGCCTCTTGAAGCACAGAATCTGATTCCAATTTCAAAGGGGACCAGAACACAAGGGAAGTGCAAAAAAGTGATTTCAAAAGATACCAATATGCAAAAAACTCCATACTTGGAAGAGAAGCTAGGAAATGACGTTGATAAGGTTACTCCCTCCATAAAGCATGGAGCTCAAGAGATGATGTTGGACAGAAGACTATGTTGACAACAGTATGGAAGATTTTACCACAAAATCTCTCAAATGATGTTGATAGTAGGCAAGGATCGAGTGTGAGACTATGAAAAGCACATTAGAGAAGATCTTGGGAGGGAAAAGGCACTTGGTTCAAGATCTTGGGATGCAAAATCCTCCAAAAAAAAATTATTCTAGGGGGGAGGGAGGGGGGGGAAGAAGGGGGGGTCAACCCCTAAAAAAGATCTAAATATAAAAAAGGCCAACTCAAATGGGCACCAACCCATGGTCTACACTGCAAGTAATAGTTGAAAAAACCCCAAATGGGAGGAGTAGCATGAACTCAAAGAAGATTAACCACTTCAAGATGGCAATCACCCACTAGGGAATCGTGTTTACTTATGATTTTGCCAGCATTCTTCAACCCACTTTTGGCAAGGTTGAGAATGATTGAATCTTTATGGCCCACTTTTGCACTATTAAAACACATGATTTGGTTTCTCACATGCCAGATTGCACTTAGAAATGCCATGCAGAGATATGGCCAGCAAGTAATTAAGGTTGAAGCAAGACCTGAGACATCACCTAAGGTCACCACCATCCAATTAGACACAAGGTAAAAATGGGCCATCAGCCCTCAAGCCACATTTCCCTTCCCATATCAATTTTTAATGATGGTTGTGGTTGAATCAAATCAAGATGATAGGCAGGGCTTTCTAAATCCTCATTTATCCTTATCTATAGTTTAGTGGTGTCACAAAACCTTCATTTGTGAATAAAAATGATAGACAATTTGTATTTCATAGGTTTGTAATGATTGTTGTGCTAGAATCTTAGTTTTTGTCCATGTATGGTAAGAGAGTGTTTGACTTGCAAGGCATACAACCCTCACCAAATTTTCAAAAATGTTGCTTGTTCATTTTGGCATGACTCTGGATGGCAAGGCTAGCACATGGTTTAGATCCTTGAGCCCAGCTGAAACCATCAATGTGGAAGTCTTGAAAAAGGCATTCATCAAGGGCTTTGCTCCCCACGGGGCCAAGTGGAGTCCTATCTCTCAACTCTATGGAGTAAAGTAGAAACCAAAAGAGTCTCTATGAGACTTTATTGCAAGGATCTGAACTCCAGGTGCAAGCCAAAGGAGAAGTTGAATGATGTGCAACTCCTACCAAGATTCCTCCTTGGGACCAAGAATCCAAGGCTACATGATTTGCTAATCCTCAACAACCCCCGATCCTTTGAGTCATGCTACAAGTTAGCCATCGACATGGATGACAATACGATGGAAGGATAACTAGTGGAAACCATTCCAATCATACAGGAACCAGGATCGCTACATGAGTGCCAAAAGGGAATGGATAGCTAGGTAGCTGCCATCAAAGCCATTGCTTGGAAAGTGCTTTTGGCTAAATTACAATGGCCAATATTATATGAAAATTCACACACATATGCAAACCATTTGATGTGTGCCAATAAACTAATACACAATAAAGATAGTATGAACGTCCCTTGCATTTGCAAAAAGGTCCATATGAGAAATGGCTACCGAGTATAGGCACACATGCTCCATATCTGATTGATATAGTGATTTTTAATATGAGGTGCCCTAAACAAGATCAGGATGGCAAAATTATTCATGAATAGACCATCACTCTCTGTGGACATCCTCTCAAGATAGTGATCAAGGAATGCATTTCTTGAATTACATAATCAAATGCCTTGTGTCTAACCTTATGTTCAATTATCACAAAGGTACATCATCCTATCCATAAGAGAGTTGTGGTCACAAGTAGTGCACATTTAGGAAATTGCCATCACATTTTAAAAAATAACCATAGGAAGCCTTTGTGAGGTGATGATATAGCTTGAATAGGATTTAATGAATTGACATTATAAATATATATTTATGCAAATACGTCACACGTGCTCAAATAACAAAATCTTTGAAAGAGGATATAAGCTTCTCAAAGAGAAAGCAAATCAAAACATGGAACACACTATAAGCGTTGCATATCTACATAATAGGATGTACTATCGCCATTTGCAAATGAAGCCACATGGAAAATAAAAGTTACGCACAAACAATCATTCACATGAGGTAGTAGATGGGGTCCATTCGGGCATGACTCCCCCCAAATATAATGGGTATGCATTTTTATGACTAAATAAATGAATTTGAATGGTGGCAATTATTGTAACCTAAAATTTGATAATTTCTCCAATTTTCCAAAAAATACGTGATGAGTAGTGAAAAAACACACCTACAGATGTATGGAGAAAATGAGTAAACATTTATAGATTGCAATATAATATCCATGGACATGGATAGGAGGAGGTAGGAGAGGGATAGGATATTGATTGCAATATATTATCCATGGACATGGATAGGATAGGGATATGATACATAGATATGTGTGTTTATATGAATACGAATAATCACACAAATGTTTGTGGCAAGAATTAGGGATGCTTAGTTTCAACATCTATGTCATGAAAGGATTGGCCTTCAGAAGTGTGTGGGCAAAATTGGGACTATTCCTTTGCAAATTTTACAGCATGAAAGGAATAACAGTCCATGGTGTTGAGTTTGCATTTTGCATGCTGTTGTTCAATGTTTAAGTCTTTTCAAATACTTGATAAGCAATAAGAGATTACCTTTTGTCTTGAACTTTCATGAAAGGAATGAACCTGATGTATTTGCATTTTGCATTTAATTGTTCAATGTTTAAGTTATCTCAAATAATTGTTTTGCAACACGAGGTTAGCTTCTTGTACTATAAGTTGTGAATTTTGAGTAGAGAGCCATGCATAAGCTTTGGATGAGTTACTAAGGAATAGTTATAGCTTGGGATGAAAACAGAAAAGCTATCCCCTCTATTTGTGTGGAAGAAAAGAGAGAACACATATTAATAATGATTTCACGATGCATAAACTAGGTTGGAAATTAAAATTATCAAGTAAATACTTTATTATGCATTAATTTTTATTGCAAAGGGTATATATTGTGAGGCGCATGTAGGGCAAAAATTGATGTATAGCCATAGATGGTAGCGAGTATGCAGGGATGTGTAGGCCAAATTTGTTTAGACACACCTCACAAAAACATTCAAGTGACTAGACTCATAATTGAGGTAGACCCAATACTATGTTGAGGCTTATGAAAAATAATTGAGGTATTAGCCTAGAGTCATCCATGTTTGTTGTTGATGAGATAAGCACAATCTATGTGCTTACACCTATGAGTACACACTACAAGCTACGACATGGACTATGACAAAATTAATTTAAGTTGTGATTGGGGCACCAACAATAGTCTTATCTTAAAGAGCAAGAGGACCCCGTCGTCACCCATGGCTACATGATGCCTTCTCATCATGTGACAAGCAAACATTGAGAGGCTAATGCACGAACATCCCATATGAGAGGCTCTTGCTACAAATTCTTGCCAACTGTGATGATTCATTGTACATGTGCTGCACTTGATGGAGAAGAGATAGTCTTAGCCTGTTTGATTATCATAGCTCTTACAGAGAGAAAAAATTGAACATACCTTGTATATAAGAGAAAGTAGGCAAATAAACATTTTGTGGAGATGAAGATCTCTTAGTCTAAACTAGAGGGGTAGAGCCAATGGAGAATAGTTCAAACATCCATTATTACAACTAAGAAGGTCAAAATAATCAAGTAATAACCCAATAAATTCGGAGTCTAAATGGCTAGAAGAAATGCATTAATGGTTATGGATGTAATGCTAGTAGTGTAAGCATGCATATTAAAATATACAAATCCAAACCTATTGCATTTCTAGAAGAGATATTTGCATCATGAAATTGGCTTGACATCTATGAGCGATCAATCCAACAAGCCATTGCGGCTATGCCATCTTGGGAATGTGCACTACACATTCACGCTTTGTACTGTAGCTACGATAAAGAGGAAGCATGAGAGCAAAACTTGTGGATCAACAGGAGGAGGCTGACATTGCGAGAATATGCGAGTGAGTTGTATCGTCAAGTTGCCCAGCACCGCACAATTTTGATTGTACGATGCAATGTGGTGCACATGTACGCAAGAGAAAGCTACAATTTCCAGAGTGAGGATGTAAAAGTTGGAGCGTGAGGAGGGTGTAAGAAAGGGCTGTTGTGGTGGGGGGATCTGATTGGAGGAGGGAAAGGTGGCACGGATCGGGAATCTGGACCGTCCCATGAAAATGAATGAGGAGCGTCCGATGGTTGGCGCCAAAAATCATTCAAATTTGAAATTTACAAAGAGGAGTTGTTATAAAAAGAGCTCATCTTCACCTTCTTGGTCATCTTCATTTTTGAGCTTTGATTCCGTCATAGCCACACAACTTCCAGTGCAATTCGCTCAATCTTCTCGCTCTCCATGGATTCTTCCAAAGGTGGTAAGGGTGTCGCAGGCCGTGGCAAGGCCAAGAAAAAAGCTGTCTCCAAATCTTCCAAGGCTGGCCTCCAGTTCCCCGTCGGTCGTATCGCTCGTTACCTCAAGAAGGGCCGCTATGCCAAGCGCGTTGGCACCGGTGCTCCCATCTACATCGCTGCCGTCCTCGAGTACCTCGCTGCAGAGGTTTGTTCTGCTCCCTAGCCAGCTAGTTTTGTTGCGTCGTTTTCTTTTTTCCAGCTGAAACCTGCTGGTTGCTGCGACGATTGCCTTTTGCTGTGGGCTTTGCTGTCGAGTCCATTTTTGTTTATGAAGCTTGATCTTTACCAGTGGAACTCTTATGCCGAGCCTTCATCTTTCTTTCGGTGGTGGCCAGGTTCTCGAGCTTGCTGGGAATGCTGCCCGTGACAACAAGAAAAATCGGATTATTCCTCGCCATATCCAGCTCGCAATCAGGAACGATGAAGAACTTGGGAAGCTCTTGGGAGGTGTAACCATTGCGTATGGTGGCGTTCTTCCAAACATCCATCAGGTTCTATTGCCCAAAAAGTCTTCTGAGAAGTCCGAGAAGTCTGAGAAGAAGGCCGCCAAAACTGTGAAGGCTGAGAAGTGATCTCTGTCAGAGAAGCGACTTGCTCTCCCTCTATTACCGGTGTTTTGAAACACCACCTGTCCTTGGAATATCAGCTTATTGCTGCTTTCGTTAAAACGATAGCAGATGCGAATGCAGGGTCGGATTCATTCCATGGTTCTCTTGGATAAGTGGATCCTGGCCGGGACTCCACTCGATTTGAAGGAGTTACTAAATGAGGAGCGGGTGGCTTGTTCAGGTCTGCTTTTAAACAGCCTGTGAAATTTAGCACAATTTAATTTGTGAGTCCAGCACGGAGGAAAAGAGACCGCGTGTCTGAAGCTATTCGCAAGCAGTGAGTTTTGACCTGCGAAAATTTTGACACAGAGAGTCTTCCTTAATTTTTCTTTAGAGTGATGTCTTCCCTCACATCACGGTAATGGAGACATATTCGGTATATAGAAGGTTCGTACGGCTTATATTCTCACGGCTTAAATGTTGATCTGGCTTAGTTTCTCGTCAGATTTTTAGGCCTGCCCCCACGGCCATTATTGGCCTGCACTAATGGGTAGGCTGTAGTAACTGTTTGGCCTCCAAAGAGAAGCATAGTTGTCCAATTGAAGACACATCAATTGTATCATAAATTTTGTGATATTAGTTGAGCCTTGAGGGAGTTGAGAAGCTATGCATGCAAGCCATCTTGTCTAGTAAGGCCCTAAATAGCTTTCATGATTAGGGGACTTGTCAAAGGAGTTGGGATTTAGAGGATTTATCCCTAGTGTTGATTCCTTTGGGAGCTATGGTAGTACATGGACTTTACAACACCTCCAATCTTGGAAAGAAGCCTTTATTCTATAGGTTTCTATTTATAGGTTATTTTGTCTTGCTCTAAGGGGAGCTCTCTAACAAATTATTTAATATTGATCTCCATAGATAAAGATTTTTAAATTTAGACATTTAGCTTAAAGAAATTTCCAAGAAGTATCATATCAAATGAAAGAAGCATTTATGCTCCCCATTATTCTCAATGACACATCTTTTATTTGTTTCAAAAACCATTATTGCCTCTCCAAATGTTAATAGTGTCTCTTTCTAGGTATACAAGAAGCCACAACCATGTGCATGTTTAGGTAAATTGCGTGCATGTTTAGTATGACAAGGGCCTCTCAAAAACATTAATAGTGTGTCTCTAGGTGTGCACTGAGCTATAAGCTAAATCATGTGCATGTTTAGTATGAGAGGAATCACATCATAAGGTTGAATCTACTAAAATATATGAGCAAAAGCACATGATTAAGGTTGGATTTACTACAATATATATCTAATGGACATGGATACTACTATGCTTCACACACAGAGGTAATTCTTTAGATACCATTTTAGAGATTTTGTTTCCATCACAAAGGCTAATAAAGTGAAAGACCTAGATATTTGCATATACATATGTTACATGCATTGAGATTTGCCTAGCTTAAGGTTTTGTCTCGTCAATGGTAGGTCAAAACATGTTAGAAAACCCTCCTATGGATTATAGTCCTAATATGTGTGTTATAGTATACTAGTATTTGAACCCATGGCAAAGCCACATGCATGAAGGCCACTGCTAATGTTGATCCTATGGATAGAGGTGCTATGCATATATCTTTGTGAAATTTATTATGTTTTTTTTTTGTGGGTAAAACAAAATTGAATCAAGGAAAAACATATATATGGAAAAAGAAAATGGATTGCCTTTAATTAAAAGGCAAAACACTTTAAACCCATGTTTGGCTTAAACTCTAAAGACTGATTTTTATGTTAAAAAATTGAACAATCCTTTTGATCTCCTCAAAGGCACCATCGACCAAAAATCTCCCATTTTGAGGTTTGTTGAAAACCACATCATTTATGTGTTTCCATAACTACATTAGCATTGTTTCTCATTTTCTACCATATATCATATAAGGAGTCATTCAAGCCTCCTTCCTAACCCATACATGTCCACTAACGTGTATGGGTTAGAAATCCATGCATGTTAGAGAACAAGGAAGTTTTAGAACTTTGTGAATATATGATAAAGACACTTTTTTGGGACATGGTAGTCTTGCATCTCTCCCTTCTACATTCTTGATGAAAATATGCTATCTTAATCAAAACTTGTACATCAATCAACATCTTGATGCTTGTTAGTTTTCAAGGCTTTGGTTGCTAATAAGCTTGAGATTTGCTAGTCTCAATTCTCTACCTAGGCTATTTTTTCCATCCACTTATTGTGTGCCAAACTCCTTCCTAGTTTCCAAGCCTTTGTTTTTTAATAATCTTTAGAGATCCTAGTCTATATTCTTCTTTGTGCTAGTTTGTCACCAATCAAGAATCAAGAAAGAACATTGCTCCCCTCACTTGAGATAGCCCCTTTGCTATATTATGTTGACATCAAGCCATACTTAGTCTTCTCCCAATTGGGACATTTTAACACATAGAGCTTGGGACAAATCCCATGTTCTCTCATTCATTCAACTAAGGGGAACATAGAAATGAAATGAAAGGGAGAATAGAAGCATAATCTACCATTGGAGGGAGCATAGAAATGAAAAGAAACCTAGCTTTACCATAAGTTTGCCACTGATAAGCAAGTTTGCAATTTTGAGACCTAGGACTAATGTTGCTAACATATTATTAGTCCATCATTGTACTATAAGAGCACCATATCTTTTATTAGGTCCCAAATGTCACCATGTGGATGTTCTTGAACCTCCTTATACCACCATCACACAACAAGACTACCATATTTTTTCTAAGGTCATTGAGCTTATTTCTACTAAGTAACAAAATATAGGTTTGTCTACCAATCTATCTCTATCGTCTACTAGGCCTTGTACCAATGAGTGTTGATCTTATATGTGCTTTTAATTGCTACTTTCAAGTCCTTGTCTTTGTATAATTACCTTTATTGCAAGTTCTTCTCTTCTTTTGACTATTATGCCAACTATTGTGGCCATATGCTATAATTTACACTACAAAGTATGCAATATTTGCTATAACTTTTATTGTTCCCTTTATTGTTGTTTATCTTCTCTACAATTAGGTTCTTCTTGAGTGTTGCACACCAATCCTCTACAACTCTTGTAGCATCTAATATTTTGCTTTAGATACTATATTATTCTATCAAAATTTGGTGGTTGTCTCTACCCATTGCCTTACACATACCTTGTGGCACGTACTAATTTATTTTACACTTGTAGTACCACAAAGCCTTAATAAAGGCTTAGGTGGTTGCAAGCTAAGGGTGCCCATTTTTAGTTCCTCTCAAGCAAAATGCAACACTCCAAATATAAAGAAATTGCAAAAATGGGTAGTGGGCAACAGTACCTCGATGGAGATGTTCCAATACACATGGCAAATTCTCTAGGCTCTAATGTCCACTGTGGCATTATAGGTGGAGAAAATAACTCAATGAAGGTATGGGACTAGGTGATCACCAAGTACATGTGGCATTCATTCCATATCCCAATCAAGGTATGAGCTGAGAATTTGTAGCTTATGTGGCACATGAGGTGGCAAATGGCATGCAAAAGGATTTACTTATGTGATAGCAAAGGTGGCATCTACATACCTACATCAAGGTATGAGGGAGGGGCACAGATGGCAGCATAATCGGCATGCAAAAGAAGCTACTCATGTGGCAAAAATCTACATATCTTGATTGACATCATGAGATATGATGAGGTATTGAGTTCTTTATTTGTGTGAATCACGAGAATATATTCTCTTAAAACATAAACAATTAAGATCCGTATAGGCTAATTCTTAAAGATCACTTGAGTCTTGCTACATTGATTTACATGGTGTGGGAGGTAGATGTTAGCCCTTGGGTTAGGTTAACATTGGGCAGGAATCTATGTGATGTTACCGAGTGCAGACTTGCTCGGAAGTGATGGAAGATTCTGGACGAAGCACCATTTGCAGTTGAAGGTGTAGGAGATTGTGACAAGTCAACCAGTAGCAGATAGTGGTGTGGCACACTGAGTGTGATGTCTTGTGGAACTCGGTTCTGCATAGTTAGTAGAAAGTGGTTGTAATAGGGAGAGGTAGAGA
Organism: Dipteris shenzhenensis; assembly: GCF_047967505.1. Taxonomy (NCBI): domain Eukaryota; kingdom Viridiplantae; phylum Streptophyta; class Polypodiopsida; order Gleicheniales; family Dipteridaceae; genus Dipteris; species Dipteris shenzhenensis. Next base: position 31,734,728 of record NC_141606.1, on the reverse strand, counting down.
ACAAGCGAGTAGTGTGTCGAGTTTTGTCTCTCACCTGAGCTTGCTAGGTTAGGAGACTTATAATGATTGTTTATTGCAAGATGAGGGGGTTTGGTTGTAAGCAGGATCAATGTAAGTTGATTTCCTTTGCTTATAGACTCCTCTTCTATGATGTCTTGCACTTAATATTACTTTCCTAAGTGTGTGTGTGTACTAAAAATTCTCCCATCATCATACGGTTCTCCTATAAACAACTCTGAGTGTTAATGTTGTTGTCTATTGTATCACTCGAGTAAGTCATACTTAAGATTACAAGAGAGAGCGTCTTCACCCAGCACTGCTCATGGACAGATTAGCACTGAGCACCTTAAGTTAGTCACGAGTGATTGAATGAAAGCATCAACATTTTCTCGTGATTGAACAAAAGCATCAACATTTTGGCGATCCTGCTAGGGAAGGGTCAATTGAGTTGTGAGTTGAAAAGTGGTTAGTTCAAAAGATCTAGAGAACCAAGGTAGTAAGCTTTGAATTGAGAGGTCTGTGAGGTTCATGTTGACCAGTAATAACAAAGTGAAATAGTTGCTACAAAAGGTGGGCTATTACAAGAAATTTCTCCAAGTAACTCCAGATGATTGGCGCAAACTGGGGGTGTACTTAAAGGTTGCCGACAGGTAGGATACACAAAGTATTCAAATAGCTACTCAGATTCTATCGACCTTAGTCAATGATTGACACACGCTAAAAAAAAAGACAAAGATACATGACTAGGCATGAAGAATTCATGAGCCAAAGGAAATGGCTACATCCTATCATGAGAAGTGGAGTGGTATCAAAACCAGAGTTCAATGCCCAAAAAAGACTGGCAGAAGCATCAACTGTCCAACATCAGCGAAGACCACGAGGAGAGAGATGACCAATATACCCCAGGGGTGGAAGTTGATTACTATGTAGTGTCAGAAGGATGGAACATTGGTCTTGGGGTGGGACATCCCAGAAGATTGACAGATGAAGGTCCATCTTGCCAAGTGGATTCTGAGCATTCATCCATAGAAAGCTTGGATTTTGTGGGGATGGCCATTTCCTCTGTGGAACATCAAAACAAACATGAAGACCAACTTAGAGAGCAAAGAGAAGAACTTTGATAGTATCAAACTATTATTCTAGAGGAATTACATTGAGAAAGATATGAAGGAAGAAGGCCAGCTATAGCAAATAATCCAAGGATCAATCGATAGGAAGAGTGGTGTGCTTCTGATGGAGAGAGATGCCACCAAAGACCTGAAGTGAATGTGGAATAACTTAGGCAATTTGGATGAGTTCCTCTCACTGTGGAAACTACTTAGCCTACAAATGCACAACAATCTGCAACCCTAAGGCCTAAAGATAATATCATGCAGCGACTATGGGATTGTCAATAGGGATCTCACACACATGAAGGAAAGTAAGATAGGTAGAAAACCAGTGATTTGTTTCTACCAAGTAGAAGACTTGTCTACCCTTGCTATGGAGCAAGGATAGAACCACCTTTAGAAAGAGTGGAGAAATCTAAGTCCAGTAGTAACGTCAAGGTAAAATTTCAAAGGTACTGATAATGGATACCATATAGTCATCTACAGAGTTTCTCTGTGGTGTTTGCCACATCAATGGTGTCACAATAAACAAGGAAAGCATGGACTATTTTCCGTGTACCTTAATAAAAAATGATCATAGATGGTCTAATTAGTTCCCAATTTGATATTTTTCTGATTGGTATACAATGTGTAAAGCTTTCTTGTGAAGGTTAGGTAGGAGATCAACAAAAAAGATGTTTGTACGAAGCTAAGTGAGTTGAAGCAAAACAAAGGAGAGTCCATCCAAGACATTTTACTTAGCTCTCATTAATCAGTTGAGCTTTGTCCCAGATGATAAGTCTATGCAGGCCTGGCTGATCACAGGGCACTCAGGTAGATTCGCACAAGATAGAGAGTCAATATGACTAGGACTTATGAAGAGTTGTTAGATTGAGTTGTTGCTCTAGAGAAGAGTGAAGGCTTAAAGAGAAAGGAAAATAAAAAAGATGCTGATAGCGACACCAAGGAGATGCTAGCAAAGAAAGTTTTCAAAGAATGGGAACACCAGCATAACATAGACTGCCAAGGAAGAGAAAATGTGCTTGGACACCACTAGTCTGCCAGCAGCAAGTGAGATCATTTTGTCTTTTCACTTATCGAATTTGTCCTCGATCTTTTGGAAACACCATTCAAACCTTTTTTTAAGAGAAATACCCACTCATATGGGTAGCCTAAATATCTTATAATCTGACCACAAGTGACCCACTTGAACTAAAAGCAACTTGCCCAGTCTAGGGGGTCTTCCCATCCAAGAAAGATTGTTGTTGTCTTCAAAGCATTAATTTTTGAGTCTGACACTGTAGCAAATTCTTCATAAATCGTCTATAAATTCTTGATATTTTCATGAGTTCCCAACAACAAGCTGGCATTACGTAGTATTATCATCAGCAAAAGACTATGAACAAAAGGAAGAGGCGATAGGCAAAGTAATCCCTTGATTTTGACAGTGATTATCTGGCAAAGAAGGGGTTTTGTTGCTATAGCGAATGGCAAAGGTGCTAGAATGCAGCCTTGCCAAATAGACCTTTGGAGTCTAAAGATTCAATGATAATATCCATTCAAAGAAATCCTTGCATAAGAATTAGAGAAAAGCATTCTTGTCATCCAGCAAAATCCTTCCCCAAAACCAAATTTTTGCATTGTTTTAAGCACAAAATCCCAACTTAGTCTATCAGAGGCCTTTTCCAAATCATCATATACTTTTGTTTTAAAGTTATAGCGTGATTGATGGCTAGAAGAACATTTAAAACCATCATCTTGTGAGCACAATTTAACATGCAGAGTGGTCTCCCACTCACTAGGCAAAAGTTTGTTTTGGGATAAACTTAATGATACTTGTGTTTAGGATGTGAGGGAGAATTCCTTCTGAATAGCAAGCATTTATCAAAGCACTCATCTTTGTACCTCATCTGCATTGGGGCTTTGTCCCTAGCAGTTTCATTAATGTGTACTTGACCTCATCTTTGGAAAAGGGGCACCGAAGATGCAATGCTTCATCCGGAAGTACTTTCTGCTATAGATTCAAGAGAAATGCCTTGATTCGATCATCATAGTGCTCATAAATGGATGGCGTATAACTTGCAATCTTGGCCAGATGCTTAGCGAATACATTTGCAATTTCGCTATCAACATGCACCTCATTTCCTACTTCGTCGAGACTGATGTGGATAGATTCCTTGAACCGTTTATGTGGACTACGGTGGCAAAGAAAAATGCAAAGGGTTTATCCTCTTTATCAACCCATCTTAGCCCTGAAAGTAATCTAGCTGTCATGGTCAATTTATTGTGTCCTCCCGATCTTAAGAATGCTTCAATACAATTAAGAAGAGGGGCCAGTGTGGGGTCATCAGAAGATCTTGAATCACTTGGAGAAGACAAGCGCTAGATCTCAATGCAATGTTCTGGTTTTGCAAGTTTTGTCTCTTCCAAACCTTTTAGAGATCTTAGTGATTTATCTTAGTAATGCAATTTATGCAAGCTTCCCACTTGTGAATGGGATCTCTATATTTGTGTGAAGTTTCATGCCAATCTTCCTTGACTACATGGTTAGAAGTTAGCTTGGCCTAAAAAGCATGTATTGGACTTGAAAGGAATGGGTCCTTTATTTGTGCTTGACGAGGTAGCGGGATCAACAAAGACTACTAGAGGAAATGCTCTGACAATACATAGTGTTCAATCACTTCACCTTAAATCATTAGTTTCATCCACCATGCACCTTTTGTGAAGTAAATCAAAGGTTTTAAAGCTTGCTAGAGCCATACCATTGCATACATTTGGAGGAGATGCAACAGACTTGTCTTTGAGAAAGGCACCCATAGAGACTTTCCTTATCAAGAGGTTATTGATGAGCTTACAATACTTTGCCCAAAAGAACTCAATTTATCGATAGCTTGCCTTAGCTGTGTGCTGAGTCTTGGCCCTGAGCCTACCATTTAAATGAGGCCACGGTTTTTCCTTTTTGTATCTCTCTTTTTTGCTCAATACACTTGCTTTTTTCTCTCGCAAAAAAAAAAACCCCCTCATAGTGGATTCTATGTGAAGATCAAAGTGCTACCCAAGGGGTATGGGCATCCTAGATATTGAAATGCCCATGCCAAGGATTATTTCTAGAAAGGTCACTTCTTGGACAACCACATTTAGTCATTTGCAAGGCAACCAAACTCATCATGAGAGATGACGAGGTATTGAGTACTTTCTCTATGTGAACTAGGAGAAAATAGTCTCTCAAAATGTAAATGATCAGTATAGCTTGATCCCTAAAGAGCACTTGAGTCGTGTTACATGGATTTACAAGTGAGTCTAACAAGAAAGACTACATACCCAAATCTTCAAAGTGGGCATGGAAGCATTTCCTCTCAAGCATTTATAGGGCTACATAACCTTTCCCCATCCAAGTGCCCCTCGTGAACAATTGGAGCCCAATCTATTGTTTGGGGTAAGTCTAAGGTCTGATGATGTGCACTAGTTTGTCTACCTTTGAAGAATAGGAGGAGCAAGCTTTGAAAAACACACCCCTTATTTTGTGTACCATAAAAAAAGAGGAGGTGCAAGCTTTGAAGAACACAACCCTTATCTTATGTGATGTGTGCACTAGTTTGTATACCTTTTAAAAAGAAGAGGAGAGGGTATAACAAACAAAATTGTTATAAAAATAGGTCCAAAACTATATGAATTTATGAGAGGATGGATTCAACTCAAAAAGGGTTATTAAGGCAGAATGATATTATCTTTAGGTTGTTCAGGTGATGGTATTGACGATCTGTCACTAACTGTGTTTGCCAGTACAGCCTCTACCTTATCAGCCTCATCCTAAGATTTGAGAGTCACCCCTCGGATATTGATTTTGTTGAGAAAGCATAGTCCGACATAGTATTATCCATTGCAAATAGAGAGTGTTGGTTCATTTGCCATTCTTTCTTCATCACAACTCTAGTAGCTTGCCATGGGTTTGGCAGCTAGCTCACAACAACTCATATGAGTTCTATAAATTAGCTCTCTTTCATGACATGTAGAAGCAATATCAAGTGCAATGCTTTACATACATGTCTTACTTCCTTGTTTCCATATTCCCTTTGACAGGTCC